>NC_041387.1:297454453-297459991 GCF_002162155.2 Triticum dicoccoides | reverse complement strand
TAAGACTGCCTTGGGGCAGGTGCATTTGGACGGTACATGCTGTTCGGGATCCATATCTTACGCTTCTGCGAGGGCGGGCCCGAAGATGAGCCCGTGTCACGGTTGCGCCTTTGAGAGCTCTGGTGTTCTTGCAGACCCGTCTCGACATTGATGGCCTTGTTCACCAAGGTGGCGAAATCGGCAAAGTCATGCACTAGAAGTGCGAGCTTGATGTCAGCTTGAAGGCCTTCACGGAACTTCTCCTGTCTGCGAGCATCAGTTGCAATGTCTTCTTCAGCATAGCGGGATAAATCCAGAAACTCTCGCTGATAAGCTTCAACAGTCTTGTTGCCTTGGGTGAGGTTTCGAAACTCACGCTTCTTCCGGTCCATGACTCCCTGAGGAATGAAGCGGGCACGGAAGGCAGCCTGGAAGTCTGGCCAGGTGATGATTGTTCCAACTAGCAGAGTACGCCTGTGGCTGTCCCACCATTGAGCTGCGGGTCCCTTCAGGAAGAAGGAAGCAAAAGTGACATAGCTGGCAGGGGCTACATCAGCAGACTCCATCTCATAGGTGATGTCACGGAGCCAGTCATCAGCATCCAGCGGCTGGGTTGAGCTGCGGTACACACTTGGGTTGAGGCGTATGAAATCCTGCAGAGTTGTTGTGTTTGGATGCTGGTTCATATTGGGGCGAGGAAACTGAGCCATCATGTTTTCCATGAACTGGCGATTCATCTCAAGCTGTTGGATCATACCAGCCATGTACTCAGGCGGTGGTGGGAAGTTTCCACCACGACCACGACCAGCTGGTCTAACCATCCTGCTGATATACAACAGGGGTAGTTCAGTATTGAGAAATTTGCTTAGACAAGAGTCATTCATGATGAAACATGCATAATGAAAGGAGCACGACAGATACCACATAGATAGTCGGCATAACTTACAAAAGGGGTCGGACATAGAGTTCAGTACACAGAGTTCAGTACATATATTAAGTCATCATAGGCGGCACGCAGGCTCGCGAGTGCATCTAAGACTAATGAGCAAGACTACATCAGTCCCAGGAGGTACTGTGAAGGTAGCTGTAACCTGACAGCTGGTAGTGAGGCAACGGATAGTCCTCCACGTCAGTGGCCTGGGGGCCGCGGATACTCTGGTGTAGAACTCGACGCTCAGGTGGCAGAAGAGGACCAAGTGCGGGAGAGTAGCCTCCCACCTCTGGCCATCCGACACCGTGGGGCATCACGGTCCTGGCTGGGTAGATCGCAGAACGCGGCAGCTGTCCAGACCGGACAAAGGGGTGCAACCGCGTCAGAGCCCTGTAAAGGTGCTGACGAGTGGTGTACAACTCGTGGCGAAGAGCTCTGTTAGCTCGGTCCAGCCCATCAGCATGCATAACCAGGCGCTGATGGTGGAAAGGCTCTCGGGTGACGGTGGAGTAGGCGGCAGTGTAGTATCCCTCCGCACCAACGTCAGATGCGATAGGAATGTGCCTGAAAGGGGAAGTGTCCAATGCCTGATACTCTCCACGAAGACGTGTTAGAGCAGCATGAGCAGCATCGTGGACTGCCATCTCGATGGTCACTCCAACACCATGAGCGGTGTGCAGCATGGTAGTGGACTCATACTCCCGAGAGTAGAGGTGGACGATGGCACGATACTGCTCCTGGTTAAAGTCCTGGTACTCCTCGTAGACGGTGTACTCAGGGTGCCAGCGATAACCCAGATAGGTCATCATATCCGCTAGCACAGCAGGTGATCCTGAGGCACCAATGGCCGCAGTGTGGCGCACGACCTGCCTCGCGGGTTCCATCTGAAAACAAAGATGTTTCAATGGAGTCAAATGACAACACGGGCACTATTCAAAATGCTATCCTGCAGAATAACTATGGCTTATCCAACTTTGGGGTGAACGTGGTAACGGGATCCTAATGTTAGAGTTAGTAAATTCGTTTAACCCGAGTAGAAAAGAGTTCAGAGTCCCAGAACAAAGGTCGAGGAGTAAAAGATCCTAGTACCACCCGATGGCGACGTGGGCCCGTAAGGCTCACAGCCAAGTTAGTAAAAGTTTTTGTAACGTCTAGACTCGACTTCGGCCAAGGAGTGTGGAAGGGGGATTCCTACAGGCAGTCGGCTCTGATACCAACTTGTGACGCCCCCGATTCAATCGTACACTAATCATGCACGCAAATGTGTATGATCAAGATCAGGGACTCACGGGAAGATATCACAACACAACTCTACAAATAAAATAAGTCATACAAGCATCATAATACAAGCCAGGGGCCTCGAGGGCTCGAATACAAGTGCTCGATCATAGACGAGTCAGCGGAAGCAACAATATCTGAGTACAGACATAAGTTAAACAAGTTGCCTTAAGAAGGCTAGCACAAACTGGGATACAGATCGAAAGAGGCGCAGGCCTCCTGCCTGGGATCCTCCTAAACTACTCCTGGTCGTCGTCAGCGGGCTGCACGTAGTAGTAGGCACCTCCGGTGTAGTAGGGGTCGTCGTCGACGGTGGCATCTGGCTCCTGGACTCCAGCATCTGGTTGCGACAACCAGAAAGACAGGAAAGGGGAAAAAAGGGGGGAGAAAGCAACCGTGAGTACTCATCCAAAGTACTCGCAAGCAAGGAGCTACACTACATATGCATGGGTATATGTGTAAAGAGGCCATATCAGTGGACTGAACTGTAGAAAGCCAGAATAAGAGGGGGATAGCTAGTCCTATCGAAGACTACGCTTCTGGTCACCTTCGTCTTGCAACAGGCAGAAGAGGGTAGGTCGAAGTCCACCAAGTAGCATCGCATAGCATATCCTACCCGGCGATCCTCCCCTCGTATCCCTGAGGGAGAGCGACCACCGGTTGTATCTGGCACTTGGAAGAGTGTGTTTTATTAAGTATCCGGTTCTAGTTGTCATAAGGTCAAGGTACAACTCCAAGTCGTCCTGTTACCGAAGATCACGGCTATTCGAATAGATTAACTTCCCTGCAGGGGTGCACCACATAACCCAACATGCTTGATCCCATTTGGCCGGACACACTTTCCTGGGTCATGCCCGGCCTCGGAAGATCAACACGTCGCAGCCCCACCTAGGCTCAACAGAGAGGCCAACACGCCGGTCTAAACCTAAGCGCACAGGGGTCTGGGCCCATCGCCCATAGCACACCTGCACGTTGCGTACACGGCCGAAAGCAGAACTAGCCCCCTTAATACAAGAGCAGGCTTACGTTCCAATCCGGCGCACGCCGCTCCGTCGCTGACGTCTGAAGGGCTTCGGCTGATACCACGACGTCGGGATACCCATAACTACTCCCGCGTAGATGGTTAGTGCGTATAGGCTCGTAGCCAACTCAGATCAAATACCAAGATCTCGTTAAGCGTGTTAAGTGTCCGCGAACGCCGAACAGGGCCAGGCCCACCTGTCTCCTAGGTGGTCTCAACCTGCCCTGTCGCTCCGCCATAAAGATCCACACAGAGGGCCGTCGGGACAAAGGTCCTTTCAGCCCCCAATCCGTGAATCACTCGCGGGTACTCTTCGAGCTGACCCGACTTTAGTCACCATCTGTATAGTATGTATGTATGTATAGTATATACCCGTGATCACCTCCCGAGTGATCACGGCCCAATAGTATAGCAAGGCAGACTGACAAGAATGTAGGGCCAATGATGATAAACTAGCATCCTATACTAAGTATTTAGGATTGCAGGTAAGGTATCAACAGATGTAGCGACAATGTCAGGCTATGCATCAGAATAGGATTAATGAAAGCAGTAACATGCTACACTACTCTAATGCAAGCAGTATAGAGGAGAATAGGCGATATCTGGTGATCAAAGGGGGGGCTTGCCTGGTTGCTCTGGCAAGAGAGAGAGGTCGTCAACTCCGTAGTCGAACTAGGCAGCAGCAGCGTCGGTCTCGTAGTCTACCGGAGAGAAGAGGGGGAAGGAACAATGAATACAATGCAAACAAATGCATATCGATGCATGACATGACAAGTAACAATGCTAGGTGTGCCCAATCGCGGTAGTAGGTGATACCGACGAAGGGGGAAAACATCCGGGAAAGTATTCCCGGTGTTTCGCGTTTTCGGACCGGGGAACCGGAGGGGGAAAGTTGCGTGTTCGGTATGCTAGGGGTGTGTGGCGGACGAACGGGCTGCGTATCCGGATTCGTCTCGTCGTTCTGAGCAACTTTCATGTAGAAAGTATTTTCATCCGAATTACGGATTAAAAGATATGATTTTCTAAAGATTTAAATCATTTTCTGATTTTATTTAGTTATTTAATTCCAACATTATCCAAAACAGTGAACGATGACGTCAGCATGACATCAGAGTGATGTCAGCAGGTCAACTAGTCAGTTGACCAGTCAAACCAGACAGGTGGGTCCAGTGGGACCCACATGTCATTGTCAGGGATATTAATAGAATTCTAAAACTAACTAAATTGGGTTAATTAGTGGGTGGGGCCCGGTAGTCAGTGAGAGATTAGTGTTTAATTAATTAATTTAATTAATTAGTAATTTATCTCTTTATTTTTATTCGTTTTAAGACATGGGGCCCGCATGTCAGTGGCAGTGGCTGCCACATCAGCGTAGTTGACCCGGTCAACTTGGCCAGTTGGGGCCCCAGGCCCACATGCAGTGACCCAGGGGGTGGACCCCACGCACGCCACATGAGCCGGCCGGCATTTAGACGCCGGCGAGTCCGTTTTCGCGGCGGCGCGGCTCGGGAGCGTGGCGGGTTTCGCCCATAGTGCACCAAACCGAGCGGGACCGGTCGCGTTCGAACGGCAAGACGACGGCGAAGTGAGTGGGGGTGGTTGTAGAGGCGGTGGTGGCCGGAGTCGAGCGCCACGAGCTCGCCGGCGGTGAGGTGGTTCGGGCGCGAAATGAAGACGGCGACACACCGCGCTTCGGGGCTAGCGGAAAGGCCAGGGGGGAGCTGCGCGTCGCGCCGAGCACAAAGGACTCGGCCCCGTGACCATTTGGTCACCGGAAGGGCGCCGGCGACGCGTGCAGGCGGCGGCGCGTTCGGGTGCTTCGGCGGTAGCTAGCTAGGGCACCGTGAGGCGAAGAAGGAGAGGGGGAGAGGACGGAGTGGAGCTCACCGAGCGGTCAAGAAAGACCCGTGGTGGCTTAGGATCAGCAGAGCTCGTCGGGGAGGAAGGGGATCGCCGGCGGCCGTCGAGGAAGCAGACGACTCAATCCGTGGCCTGCGGTGCTCCTCGAGCTCGATGGCGAGGCGTAGCCGAAGCAGAGGTCGTCGGCGCGTCTCGTGGACGTGCAAGCGAGGCGCGGGGTGGCCGGTGGCCGCGGTTATGGCGCAGCCATGGCGACGGCGGCGCTCGGTTACGGAGGGGAAGGAGGGGGAGATGGATCTGGAGGGGAGAGGGAGAGGCGCGGGGGCCGAGGGCGAGCGTGGGGGCGAGTGGGAGGGGAGACCGAGGGGGCGCGGCGTCGGCGTCCTTATCCCCACGCCTCGTCGCCGGCGAGGTGGGTTCGGCGGGGACGCGCCCTGTTCCGACCCGGGTCGGGGGAACAGGGGAAGGG
>NC_041387.1:297321975-297454372 GCF_002162155.2 Triticum dicoccoides | reverse complement strand
GGGTGGCCGGTGGCCGCGGTTATGGCGCAGCCATGGCGACGGCGGCGCTCGGTTACGGAGGGGAAGGAGGGGAGATGGATCTGGAGGGGAGAGGGAGAGGCGCGGGGGCCGAGGGCGAGCGTGGGGGCGAGTGGGAGGGGAGACCGAGGGGGCGCGGCGTCGGCGTCCTTATCCCCACGCCTCGTCGCCGGCGAGGTGGGTTCGGCGGGGACGCGCCCTGTTCCGACCCGGGTCGGGGGAACAGGGGAAGGGGACGCTGTGCGGGGGCTGGGCCGGCCAGGCTGACTGCGGGCCAGGGGGTTGGGTGGTGGCCGTGCGGGTGGGTTGGGCTGCCTGGTCCAGGGGGCTCCCCCCCCTTTGTTGTTTTTTTTTCTTTTTTAATCTCTTTCTTTTATTTATTTCCCTTTCTGTTTTATTTAGTTTTAGGGCATTTAGGCATTTTATAAAATGGTGTTTGCTTCACCATAATTACCAGTGCAATATTTGGCAACCCCCGAACATTTTCGCTTTGCCTTTTGAAACTTAGGGTGTTTGTCACTAATTCATATTTTGAATTGCAATGATTTTGAACTACCACTTGATTAGCAACAGTAACACGGATGACATGGCATCATTAGAAGAGTTTTACTGTAGCCTAATTATCCGGGCGTTACATACACCAATGCTGAAACTTGTTACCTTTACATTTTGTATTGTTAATTCTTATAGAAATCTTCCAGTGCTAGAGTTTATTGAAATTTGTTCAGTAAAACCATTGTATTGTACCCTGTAATAAAATAACTACTCTACTGTTGCACTAGCCACTGGATAGTGTATATTTGTAGTATTCGAATGGTGTTGCATTAGCGTATGGACATAAATAAAGTGTGGCAACCTTTCCCAGATATGTGCTCAAGAAAACTACTACCTGTTTTTCTAAATACTAGACATTTGGGTACTTTAAATTGAACCACGAAAACATGTTATATTAAGGAACAGAGGGTGTAGAGTTCACTCAAATTATCCCGGTAAAGCTAGTCACACCTTTGTTAAAATTAATGTTCATTATGTTATCGGAGGAGGTCTGTATGTTTATCTCTAATGCCTGTCGACTACATACCTGACATCATGATGTAATATTAAGTCATTTCCTTTTGTATAGTGTCACTGAATTGTCAAGGCGGTGATGGCGTTTTATTTTAGTTGAACTACACAAAATATGCTTAAAAGAAGAGGAAAGGTCAGGAGTCAATCATTCTTTCAGAAAGAACTATATATGCCTTTCTGACATCAGTCGTTGTTGCCTTATTTATTCCTTCAAACAGGTGGTTAGAAACAGTCTTGCTACCTTTTCCCATTAAGAAACTAGAATGCTTATACTTGTGAGTCTATGCTTCAACTACTGTCATTTTTACAGTAATCACACTTTCAATATCTATGCAAATAGGGATGCTCGATTTTAGTGGAACTGCACAAAAAGTCCAACTGGTTCAACATTAGGAGCATGTTTTCTTCCAAACCTTTATATCCAATTGGCGGCACTATGAGCTATTCATTACGAAGGTACATGGTTTGCTACTATCTTGCTACTCTTTTTGTACTATCATTAGATAGTAATACCAGTGGTTTGCATGTGAATATATTGGCGGGGTGGACCTACATTGGAGGTGCAGGACAGGATTCAATGATTGGATGCTCAATTTCGGTTGTATCAATTTCACCTCTTCCATCACTGCGAACATGGATATCCTTGGTCTGATGAAGAATAGGCACTATTTTTTTTGCTCTGAACCAGCAAATCAATTTAGTATGAAATTGTCCAGGGCAAAACATGATTGTATCAAATTGTCCAGTGCAAAACATGACAGATGCTAAGCGGAAGAGACATGTTTAAACCGAAAATACAAGGTGGGGTATATGTTTACTAGCTGCTTGATATTTGTGCAGACAGAGATGTCTGCCCGTTGCTATTTGGCAAACAAACAAAGTGACCGCAATTTTGGTTGAACTGCACAAGAGAATAGTATAGTCACTACATGCAGTGACATTTGAAAATAAACACAGAAAGATTGGATAGTCACTTCATGGACTGCAGAAAAGTAGTACTGTACTATGCAAACACTAGGTGCTTCATTTCTTTGGTCTGATTATACAATGGGCATCATTTTGCCTAAGTTAAAGTTTGTATTCCAAAAATAGTCTCGCCTTGTGATCAAGAGAAGACCAAATCATATTGCAGTGGATGTTCCTCCATCATGTGTGGTTCATTCTCATGGTTCCAGCTATTGGTGAAACCACTTACATTTGCAAGAGGAATTGTAGACTTCACAAACAAATTTGTCTTTCAGTCTGTACTGAATGTTGGCCAAGAGAAGCATCCATGTTAGTAGGAAGAACATATGTTTTTTCTAGATCTTTGCTTTTGGAGCTACATATTTGTAAGATGCATTAACATGTTGATCTTATGTATGGGAATCGTACTAGTTGGTTTTAGTTGCGATGCAAGATCCGAAGTGGCTAATCTTTGCTTATGGAGCTACATATTTGTATATGATCTATGAATCATTGAGACACATTAACAGTTCCTTATTTTTGTTCGCTCAGTGTTTACAAGTTACTGATCGATCACTAGCTAGCCTACTAATGCACTCCTGGCAGTTTTAGTTGCGACGCAAAATCCAAAGTGGCAGTTTTTTGAATAAAAATGCCTACCTCTCAAGAAACTAACAAGCTGCTCTAAAGAAAATGCCATGCAAATCTGAAGAAACTGCCAGCAAAAACGTTCGCAAATGCCTTATGTCCCAGCTAACGTTGAACTAATGCGATCGTACACGTACACCATCCGACCTACTCGATCCTACACGTACACTATCCGACCGACTCGATCCTACATGGATAAATAGTAGATCACGCACGTACTATCTCATTTCCGGTTTGCAGGGCTCAATTCAAGAAATGACCTACTCGATCCTACACGAATAAATAGCGGATCACGCGCGTACTAGTACCTCCTCTCCGGTTTGTAGGGTTTAGTTCAAAAATCTCACCAACCAAGGTACTCCCTCCGTCCAGGTTTATTAGTCCCGTGAGCAAAGCAGCAAGACCAAGGCATGGCAATAATTAACTGCATGTAGAAGTTTAAGCCTAATTATAGCGATTTAAGTGGTTGCATGTGTGCCCTCGGCTGCGACTCGTTGCATGCTGCTCCGCGTACTGGCTGCGAGCGATTTTGAGTACCTGCGTGCAGCCGGCCGTAATTAAGGCAGCTAACTGATGTGAAAAAAGATGCGCTTTAACTGTTGCGGGCCTTTTAAACCCGTGGAATCATTATTGACAAGGAGGAGATGATTCGAGTGCACTCGTTTGACCGTCATGACGGCGTGCGACCCAACACGGACGGGACAGGACGGCATAGTCATAATTTCAGTTTATCTAGTTTTCCACGGCAAGCTGGCATGCTGAGCCATGCCTTCTTATGCATTGAATTTCGATGACCGTCGTGCTACCTTCCGCCTATAAGTATTGTTTCCCGGCCTTCTCCGGTGGCATCGTGACCCAACTCGCCATATCCTCATAAGCCCCCACCGGCCCGACGTTGATCGCCACTTATCCTCGCTCTCGCCACGTCTGCCATGCCCCCACCTGTTCGCGATAGGCGAGGCTGGAGGCGGTCACTGCCGGAATTAGTGTTCAGTTTTTCACCGGAAGGCAAACGGAGGGAGGAGGCATTCTATCGGTCTTTAGATGGAAATGCGGAGGTCGAGGACTTGTTTGAGTGCGACCGCCTGGCGGAGGAGCAGGAGTTGTTGGAGCGTGACCGCCTGACGGAGGAGCAGCGTATCACCGATTTGCGCCGCCAGCGGGACATGGAGCAGCAGCACACCGATGCTCTGAGTCGCGAGCAGAGCGCCCGCAACTGGGCCGACTACATGGAGGCCAGCGCCCGAAAAATAGCCCTGGCGGCTGTCGGGCATGCACGTGTTTGCGACACCGAATTTTACTACCAGCTCATCAAGTTGGTTTCCCGCTTAGAAGCCGAAGCTTCGGTGGACCACGCCGGCATGGAAAGGGCTAACGCGCACGAGCAACGCGCCCTATCACACCTCTACTGGCAAGTCCGAGAGGAGGCGGACGACGCCGGTGCCGGCGTTTAGCGTTTACCACAGATGGCGGACGACATTGTCTAGTTAGCTAAGAGTAAGTTAGTACTTGTACGCTACTAGAGTATTAGTGGGAGTAGATAGTTAACTTGGCTATGATGGTTGTCAACATGGAAGTTCAGTACTCTATATGTGGATTAGACCTGTTACTTTGCTCTGAATGTTGAACTTTCGGTTTGAACGTATGGAATGGTCTATTTTTTTTTAAATGGGTCGTATTTGTCCTCCACGGGTTTAGAGGCTGACTTGTGGGCCTACCAAGTTGACGCGTACACAATCAGGAGATGATTGTACGTGGAGAGGATGACAACAGGGACCCGCCAAGGTCATGGCAGTACGCAAGCAAGTGCCTCCTTATTTCAAGCCAATAAAAAAATGGCTCATCCTAATGGATTTCTGACATCTGGGTCCCATGCCATTGTCAATGTAGTCAATAAACGGAAGAATTGTACAACGAGCGGCTGACACCAGGGACCGAGCTGCTCACCTAGTTATTTTTGTTTTGGGTTAATTTGATAAATGCCACTCCAAATCTGGTGTTTCCGAGAAATGCCACTGCAATTTCTAAACTTTGAAAAATGCCATTTCATGCCATTTCCAGTGGCATTTTTCGAAGTCTGGAGTGGCGGTTTTCAAACTTTGCAAATTGCATTGGCGTTTTTCAAAGTTTACAAAAATTACAGTGGCATTTTTCAAAGTTTGGAAATTGGAGTGGCATTTTTATGAATCGCCATAATTGGAGTAGCATTTATCTAATTTGTTTTTGAGACGGAAGTAGGGTGTCAACTGGGCTGTGCGGGGCACTCTGACCTGTCTAGATAGCCTTTTCTTTTATGTTTACCACATACCAGCCCAGTAGTTTTTTTTATTCTGAAAATGGCTAGCCTAGTTTTTTTGTGATTTTCAAGTAAGTTGCTTTGTCAGGCCTGTTGGGCTACAAATCTTTCAAGATGAGGAGAGCTTCATTCGGCTGGCCGAGAAAATGGCCTATTAGTAATGAGAAGTTGGTTGTACATTTTTGTCACATCCCTAGTTCTGGTCTGCTCTGGCTTAGCTAGTCTTGTGTTGCATCATGTTTAAATTTCTCTTAAACCTGAAATGGGGAGCAACAAACCCCAGCACCCCCCCTGAAAATACCAGGTTCAACTGAAAAACATTTCAATGAACCCAGAATGCCCTTCACAAAAGTTCATCATTTTTGAATTGGTCTAGAACCTCTCCCAAAAATGGTGCACATTTTTCTAGGCCATTCTGGATTTTTGAATTAAATCATATAGTATTTGCATTTGGGCATTTAAATGCTATAAAATATTTTAAATGCTCAAATAATCCCAAACTGAAATGTTTACTGTAGGATATATTTCCAACAGTGGTCAGGAGTAGTTGCATGATTTTTGGGATTGATTTAGTATTTTTAATAAAGCCACAAAGTTGCAGTAAAATAGAAAACAGTAATTTAAATAGAAAATGGAGAGAGAGAGAGAGGAAACTACCTTGGCCGCTTACCTGTCCAGCCTGGCGGCCCAAGTGTGGCCGACCCAGCCCACCGCCGCCTCCTCCCTGTCGTCTTCCTCCCCCGCCAGAAGGATGGAGACGCGTGGCCTCCCCGAGCCGGCCACCTCCTCCCTCCCTTCCTGCCTGGCTCCTCCCCGGTGCTCCTAGATGACGCCACGGAGCGCCACGCACCCCCCTGGACCGCTCTCACTCTCTCCCGTGCTCCCCCCTCCTCTATTTCTCTCACGCACAACCACCCGAACGCGTCGTCGCGCCGCTCCCCGTTCCCGCGGCCACAGCCACCGCCTCGCCTCGCCGGAGCGCTCAGAAGCTCCACCTCGACCCCCTCTTCCTCCCCACCAAGACACGCCCTGCCGGAAGCCCTGCAACGCCGTCCTCGACGCCATCTTCGTCCTCTGCACCGACGGCCGCCGTTGCTCGATTCGCCACCCATAGAGCGTCCCCGGCCTCGCCCTCGCGCTCGTTGGACTCGCGGTGAGCCGCTGACCCGTTCCCCTCTTCTTCCCATGCCGTTTGGCCGCTCTATCCGTTGTTTCCGCCGGACCAGAGAGCTCACCACCGCCCAGCCATGTCACCGCCATGGCCACCGTCACCTATAGCCGGAACCGAGCGCTTCACCGCACTCGCCGTGTCCCCAGGAGCCCACAGCACCGCTCCGCACCTCCTGCCGTGCCTCCTAGCGATGACCCCGAGCTTGCCCGAGCTCCAGCAGCCGCCAACGTCGTCGCCGGTGTCTTTTCCGGCCACCCGATGCCCTCCTGCTGATTCCCCTGGTTGCGCGCGGGCAGGGGCTACCTCCTGGTGCTCTTCGCGCGTCCAACCGCAGCCCTTAGCGCCACTACGGCGAGCCACCGCCGCCCTGGGTCGTCGCCGTCATCTAACCGCCGGCGTGCTGACGTGGTTACGTCATTAGCGGCTAATCACCCGCTAATACCGCCACTAACTAACCCCCCTAGCTCACTGACACCTGGGCCCCATGCCCTAACTAATCTAGGTTTTATTTCTGTTTAGATTAGTTTAATAACGTGGGACCCACCAGTCAGAGTTGACTGTGCTGACGTGTCAGGTGACCCGACCCCACCTGTCCGTGTCACTAACAATACTAGGTCACTGACCAGTGGACCCCACTGGTTAGGTTTGACCTAGTCAACCGTAGTTGACCTGCTGACGCCACAGTGATGCAATGCTGACGCAATTAACAATTTTCTGGATTTAAAATAAATCCATGAAATTTCAAAAAATAGTCAAAACTTCTAAAATTCATATAAAATCAACCGTAACTCCAAATGAAATAATTTATATATGAAAAATAATCAGAAAATTCCAATCTATCCATCTGTACTGGTTTCATGCATGTTAGAACAACTTATGACTACTGTTTAGGACAAATGGTATGAATGGCATTTAAATAACCACATGTGGAGTTTGAATTTGAATCTTGGATTCAAACCAACTCCATTTAACCTACTGCTAGATGCATTAGGTCAAATCACAGCGTATTGCCATGTCATGATCATGCATCATATTGTGCATTGAATTGATTGTGTTTCTTCCTTGTTTGTCGGTGTTTGTCCCCTCTCGATAGACGTGGTTCCGACGATGTGATCAATGACACCGATGAAGAGCTATACTATCTTCAGAAGTGCCAGGCAAGCAAAACCCCCTTGTTCATTCCGATACAATCCTACTCTCTCGCCCCTGCTCTCTTTTACTGCATTAGGACAACATCAATTCATCTGTTACTTGCTGTGGTAGCTGAACCCCTTTATCCTTTGCATGACCTGTCATTGCCACAGTAATAGATGAAACCCACTAGCATGAGTAGGAGTTGTTTGAGCCCTGATGTGCCTACTCATTCATGCTTTTTTATCATGCCTGCTACTGCTTAGAGTTGAGTCAGGTCTGATTCATCGGGAATGAATCGGAGGTGTGTAAACATGTCCTACTGTGTGTGAGCTAAGTGTGTTGACATGATTTGGTAAAGGTAGCGGTGAGAGGCCATGTAGGAGTACATGGTGGGTTGTCTCATTGCGGCCGTCCTCGGGAACTGAGTTCTGTGTTTGTGATCCATGATCAACTACTACCACGCATTGGAATGCTTAAGTTCCCCTCTCGGCTTATTAATCAACTTGATCTCTGTCCAGGAGTTGCAACTAGTTTCTGGTGTTTGTAGGTAGTGTTAGTAGTCTACCAAGTGGCACCTGGTACAGGTGGGCTTGGGACAGACTAGGCACTGTGGCCCGGTGTACCAAGTAGAACCCGGATGGTGGGCTTGGGAACCCTGCACACATCGTTTGGGGCCGTGAGCGACACCCCGGCCGGATCTCCTTGCGGATGGAACCCGAATAGGCGATAAACATGGACGAGAGACTTGTGTGGTTAGTCAGGTCGTGGCCGACACCCTCGCTGGGCTTCCGCTTGAAGGTTGCCGAGTACATGTCGTGTAAACGGCGGTAAGTGGTGAGAGCGTGTGCGAAGAAGTACACCCCTGCAGGGTTAATATGATCTATTCGAATAGCCGTGTCCGTGGTAAAGGACTTCTGGGTTGCCTATACAGTTCATAGAAGAGTGAAAGTGGATACACTAAAATAATAAAGATAAGCGTGAGTGCTATGGATGGCGTTCTCGTAGGGAGACGGGAGCGGATCCATAGTGGTGTATTGATATGGTGAATATGTGGACTCGTGTGCGCCACCTCAAAAGAGTTACTTGCAGTCGTAGTTTAGGATAGCCACCGAGTCAAAGCTGGCTTGCTACAGTTAAACCCCATCATCCCCTTGTTGATAATGATGCATATGTAGTTTGATCTGATGTAAGTCTTGCTGGGTACATTTGTACTCACGTTGCTTAATTTATGTTTTTGCAGAGAGACTTCAGTCTCGCTAGTAGTTCCATGTGGACTTCGAACTTTAGCTTGTTACCTCAGCTACGATCTTGTGTCGTCGGCAGGATCTGGTAGATAGTCAGGCTTCTCAGCCTTTTTCATTTGTAGATGTCTATACTCAGACATGTTAAGCTTCCGCTTGTGCTTTGACTTGTATGCTCTGAATGTTGGGTCGTGAGACCCATGTTTGTAATATCTCGCTCCTCGGAGCCTATTGAATAAAATACTTGAGTCGTAGAGTCATGTTGTGATGCCATGTTGTATTTGCACATATCGAGCATATTGTGTGTATCTTATTGAAATGCTTGGTATGTGTGGGGTCTGACTATCTAGTTGTTTGTCCTTGGTAGCCTCTCTTACCGGGAAATGTCTCCTAGTGCTTCCACTGAGCCCTGGTAGCTTGCTACTGCTCCGGAACACTTAGGCTGGCCGGCATGTGTCCTTCTTCGTTCCTGTGTCTGTCCCTTCGGGAAATGTCACGCGGTGTCTACCGGAGTCCTGTTAGCCTGCTACAGCCCGGTTTACCGAAGTCCTGCTACCCCGGTTGCTACAGCCCGGATTCACTCGCTGATGACCGACACGTTCATTGTTGGGTCATGTATGCGTGTCCCTGTAAGTTAGTGCCACTTTGGGTTCACGACTAGCCATGTCAGCCCGGGTTCTTTGTCATATGGATGCTAGCGGCACCATCATATGCGTGAGCCAAAAGGCGCAAATGGTCTCGGGCCAGGTAAGGTGGCACCCGTGGGAATACCGTGCGTGAGGCTGCAAAGTGATATGATGTGTTACATGCTAGATCGGTGTGACTTAGGATCGGGGTCCTGACAGCTTTGGTATCAGAGCTTGACTGCCTGTAGGATTACCAAGCCAAACTGGTCGAAGTTGAGTCTAGAAATTCTTTAGTTATATGTAGGGGAATTGATTGTGGGATGGAACGTAAGGCTCTTTTTACTCCTTATACCTTATGCCCTTCTGATCTGAGTCATCTTATCTTTCCTGCGGGGTTAAATAACTAGGCTCTCTCTTCCTTCTATCAGGATCACGTGTTACTAATCCGTAGACTTGTAGGATTGATGGTTCTAATCTTCAGTTCGGTTCCTACTACTCCCGTGTATTCATAGTTGGCCTCGGAATCTTGATATTGTGATGATCGAGTGGTTATGCCACCATTTTGTAGGATGTCTCAAATCATTTTGAGCATTTACAGTCGTCATGATGTCCGAGTCATCCCAGGTTTCTAAATAGTCTGATGCATTTGCAAATCACTTCTTTCTGTTCTCCATGTCCTTTTGGGTCAGATTAACCACACTACCCAGTGTGTTGAGGTACTTCATTGCCTCGATATATAAGTTGGAGCTATTATTATGACCCTAGGTGTCTTAGTTAACCACCTTGTAATCTAGCCATGATTTGTGTCCCAGTGTGATGATTCTGGCCTTTATTCCCGAAAGCATCATGTGATGCCATTTAGTTAGTAGGCATTCTACTTCTGGGTTTTGAACCCGAGATTCACCCTACTTACTTCATGTTGATAGTAATTGCTAGTGCCTTTAGGATATTATTACCCTTTGCGATAGTCCTCGAGGTCCGTGGTATTTCCTTCTTCCAAATACCAAGAACTGCTTATGGCAGAAGTTCTTTTGAACCAAAAGATCACAACCAGAGTGCTCTTGATGAGTTATCCATTCGTAGTTGTGACTCTGCCAGTTCTACCTTTCTGCATGGGTTATCCGGAAGAAATATGTTGAACTCGTTCGACATGGTAATCTATGCATCCACAACTCAGAAAATCATATGTTCTTTTGAGTTGTCCCTCTTTAGTTGTCTTCTGACCTTGTCTATCAATTGATAGTCAAGAGTATGTGTGCATCCTTAATCGATGCTTATTACCCTTGTGGTCCGTCAAACCATTCTAATCCGGAATGACTAGGAGAAACAAACTCCAGAACCTCATCCATATCTAGGATTGGGTCAAAGCAATTGTATTCCGTAGATCAAAATGCCAATCCAGCTTCTGCTTGCTCTACCTTGGAGTGTTACCATCTTTATGTCAAGAGTGTCATGAGAATTGCACCACCTCTTATGAATTCTTGACGCAGTAATACTTCTTGCCATCATTGTTAATTCCTCGGTTCCTGTGTTATTGTAACCGGAATGCCGACAGGTGAACTATGATGTGTGAAATCTATACTCCTAGCAACTCTGTTGCTTGGTAGTTAAATGGACAATAACCTCATTCTTAGCATGTTGATTTTTGAATCATCGCCCTAAGGTTGATCGTGCTACCTAGTCCTTATTCCGGGTGCACTCCTCGATCAGTGAGTCAGGATCGTATCGGTTCCTTGCTCCTTTGATCATATCGTCTTGCCATGAAAAGCAAGATTGATCTCGAGGTTAGTAACATATCGGTGGTTCGTGGTTTTCCGAATATCTTCTCGGAAGTGTTACCAGGTTGTCACCTGACCGCTATGTTGAGTTCGTGATCAAGTTGGTTTCTTGTAAACCACCCCCTTCTCCAGGGATCTGTGTTGGGTACCTTTGAGCTAGTTGGTTAAGCTGAACAACAAATTGGAGGGTTGTAAGATGGAAGCTTGTCCGATTTAGTTCATTTAAGGGATATCTTGTATGTGTGTTGAAGAAGGATGGTATTTCCATCGATTGACCTCGTGATCAGTTAATGGACATATCAACTTATCCAATCTTTGATTTGAGTATGGATTATCGTCAAATCAAATCAGAACCAATGATATTCGTACTGTTGTCTTACTCGTGGTTGATCCCTTGAGCATACACCATTATATCTTTTGGTCTGACCAATACTATCACCGTGTTCACTTAATCGTGGAATTCCATTTATATGGAAACTGGATGAATTGTTGTTGAGCCCATCGACAACATCCTTATCTTGTCCATGATTCATGTTGAACATTAAGCTAGTGTTGGAAAACTTTTGAAAGCATTTCTTCATGCTAGCTCATGAAGCATATGTTTGGATGAAAGAAGTGGCTCTCTCTATCTCATGTGCATCTGGTGCAAGCTGCCACCGTGGGTTCGAGAAAGTTAGTTTTTCTTCCTCTGGAATCGTCCCAAGTTAGTCACGCATGTGCGAAGTACTCTATGGTTTGATAGGTTGGCTGCCTCCATTCCATATGTGTTTCCTAGCACAGCAAGCCACTGATTAACTTTATCAAGGATAAGAAGTTCATCGATAAGTGCACAAGGACTCCGATATCCTCGATGATTCCCCACCTGAACTCGGTAGTGTTTTATTATAAGACTACCATGTGGTCATGTTTGTGTGTGACAGTGTGTTCATATGTGTGTAGCAGAACCAACTCATGTTTTGGAGCTTTCTATCGTAGTTCATTCCCCAAGAATCCCGCAACGCCATCTCGTCGATTTGTGTTGCAAACTTTCATTATTTTTCCAAGACACGATGAGTCTGGATTATCCTAACACTGACCAGCTCTGAATCTCAGGCAGATCTGATGGTTGGAACATTTCCCAAGAACTATAATAATGGTCTCTCTGTAACCGGTTAAGTGGATGTCGTGGCCAACACACCCAGCCAGAAGACCTATTATTGTAGTATCTTGATTGAAGAAGTTGGCCACCTCCCCATGAGGATTTCTTATGGATTTACTTCCGTAGTTATTCCTTATGATTTTTGTGTTCCCGAAGTCCGACCTTTACTTGATGTCCTAGATACCAACCCAGTTTAATAAATGGGTTGCGCTGGCACATCAAGGAGAACATTATAAGCGGAGTGCTAAATGTCTCTCGGTCGATCATCCAGATTTTGTCCCCTTGGCCCCGCCAAGGTGAAATCTGAGAAGGTGTTATCTTCCTTTGCGTCTGCATCTTCTACCGGCATTCATCATGGTAGTACGTTGTGTTGCCAGGATCCTTGACACGGATATTGGTAATACCTTGATGAATATGGAAGTGATCAAGTTCTTGAGAGCACGCACAAGCGCTAGGTGTTATCATCGGCACTAACTGGGATTGCTCTCAGTTTCCTCGGTTATGCTATAATTTTTTCAACAGTGGACTCACTCTCCACTGTTGAGCTTCTCGTCAGTTATTAAAATCATCTGTTGCATTGTCTTCAACAAGGTAATCCACATCATCCATTCTAATTCGGGTATGCCATTCTACCGAACCCCTCCAAACAATCACTTGAGAATTGCCTTAGGCTGCTATAAAGAGTTTCAATGATCTCTGAATCAAAGGTAATTCTTTTTGCTACTTAAGGGGATATTTCTACAAGTCACCTTCCCTAAGGTGCCCCGTTATGGTATCATGGCAACTCAACTCCTCGCTACGTTGACAATCGTTTGCCACCTTCTTAAGTGTGGAATTGTTGTCTACCTAGTGAATCCTCGTCATCTGTTCCACTCCATCCCTCTAGATGTATGCTTCGTGTCTCAGCTCGGGAGATGCTGCTATGTCTCATCCCATGAGTTGATCCTAAGTTGTTCGGTCTTCGAGAAGATCAATTCTTCTAGAGTTTTCCTTTCCTCTTCTTGTCATGCTAGTTGGAGTTCTCAGAGGAAGACATCGAGTCAAAGATGGTGATTGAATCAACGCCCCTATGAAGTGCAACCTAGATCGTGAAGATTGTGTTAGTTTGCGTTCCCCCTTCATCTTACCCTATGCTTGAATCTCGAGACGAGATTCTCGTTTAGTGGGGGCTAGTTGTCACATCCCTAGTTCTGGTCTGCTCTGGGTTAGCTAGTCTTGTGTTGCATCATGTTTAAATTTCTCTTAAACCTGAAATGGGGAGCAACAAACCCCAGCACCCCCCCTGAAAATACCAGGTTCAACTGAAAAACATTTCAATGAACCCAAAATGCCCTTCACAAAAGTTCATCATTTTTGAATTGGTCTAGAACCTCTCCCAAAATGGTGCACATTTTTCTAGGCCATTCTGGATTTTTGAATTAAATCATATAGTATTTGCATTTGGGCATTTAAATGCTATAAAATATTTTAAATGCTTAAATAATCCCAAACTGAAATGTTTACTCTAGGATATATTTCCAACAGTGGCCAGGAGTAGTTGCATGACTTTTGGGATTGATTTAGTATTTTTAATAAAGCCACAAAGTTGCAGTAAAATAGAAAACAGTAATTTAAATAGAAAACGGAGAGAGAGAGGAAACTACATGGGCCGCTTACCTGTCCAGCCTGGCGGCCCAAGTGTGGCCGGCCCAGCCCACCACCGCCTCCTCCCTGTCGTCTTCCTCCCCCGCCAGAAGGATGGAGGCGCGTGGCCGCCCCACGCCGGCCACCTCCTCCCTCCCTGCCTGCCTGGCTCGTCCCCGGTGCTCCTAGATGGCGCCACGGAGCGCCACGCACCCCCCTGGACCGCTCTCACTCTCTCCCGTGCTCTCCCCTCCTCTGTTTCTCTCGCGCACAGCCACCCAAACGCGCCGTCACGCTGCTCGCCGTTCCCGCGGCCACAGCCACCATCTCGCCTCGCCGAAGCGCTCAGAAGCTCCACCTTGCCTCGCCGAAGCGCTCAGAAGCTCCGCCTCGACCCCCTCTTCCTCCCCACAGAGACACGCCCTGCCGGAAGCCCTGCAACGCCGTCCTCGATGCCATCTTCGTCCTTTGCACCGACGGCCGCCGTTGCTCGATTCGCCGCCCATAGAGCGTCCCCGGCCACGCCCTCGCGCTCGTTGGACTTGCGGTGAGCCGCTGACCCGTTCCCCTCTTCTTCCCATGCCGTTTGGCCGCTCTAGCCATTGTTTCCGCCGGACCCGAGAGCTCACCGCCGCGCAGCCATGTCACCGCCATGGCCACTGTCACCTATAGCCGCAACCGAGCGCTTCACCGCACTCGCCGTGTCCCCAGAAGCCCGCAGCACCGCTCCGCACCTCCTGCCGTGCCTCCTAGCGACGACCCCGAGCTCGCCCGAGCTCCGGCAGCCGCCAACGTCGTCGCCGGCGTCTTTTCCGGCCACCCGACGCCCTCCTGCTGATTCCCCTGGTTGCGCGCGGGCATGGGCTACCTCCTGGTGCTCTTCGCGCGTCCAACCGCAGCCCTTAGCGCCACTCCGGCGAGCCACCGCCGCCCTGGGTCGTCGCCGTCATCTAACCGCCGGCGTGCTGATGTGGTTACGTCATTAGCGGCTAATCACCCGCTAATACCGCCACTAACTAACCCTCCTTGCTCACTGACACCTGGGCCCCACGCCCTAACTAATATAGGTTTTATTTCTGTTTATATTAATTAATAATGCGGGACCCACCAGTTAGAGTTGACTGTGCTGACGTGTCAGTTGACCCGACCCCACCTGTTCATGTCACTAACAATACTGGGTCACTGACTAGTGGACCCCATTGGTCAGGTTTGACCTGGTCAACCGCAGTTGACCTGCTGACGCCACAGTGATGCAATGCTGACGCAATTAACAATTTTCTGGATTTAAAATAAATCCAGGAAATTTCAGAAAATAGTCAAAACTTCTAAAATTCATATAAAATCAACCGTAACTCCAAATGAAATAATTTATATATGAAAAATGATCAAAAAATTCCAATCTATCCATCTGTACTGGTTTCATGCATGTTAGAACAACTTATGACTACTGTTTAGGACAAATGGTATGAATGGCATTTAAATAACCACATGTGGAGTTTGAATTTGAATCTTGGATTCAAACCAACTCCATTTAACCTACTGCTAGATTGTGTTTCTTCCTTGTTTATCGGTGTTTGTCCCCTCTCGATAGACGTGGTCCCGACGATGTGATCAATGACACCGATGAAGAGGTATACTATCTTCAGAAGTGCCAGGCAAGCAAAACCCCCTTGTTCATTCCGATACAATCCTACTCTCTCGCCCCTGCTCTCTTTTACTGCATTAGGACAACACCGATTCATCTGTTACTTGCTGTGGTAGTTGAACCCCTTTATCCTTTGCATGACCTGTAATTGCCACAGTAAATAGATGAAACCCACTAGCATGAGTAGGAGTTGTTTGAGCCCTGATGTGCCTACTCATTCATGCTTGTTTGTCATGCCTGCTACTGCTTAGAGTTGAGTCAGGTCTGATTCATCGGGAATGAATCGGAGGTGTGTAAACATGTCCTACTGTGTGTGAGCTAAGTGTGTGAACACGATTTGGTAAAGGAAGCGATGAGAGGCCATGTACGAGTACATGGTGGGTTGTCTCATTGCGGCCGTCCTCAGGAACTGAGTTCTGTGTTTGTGATCCATGATCAGCTACTACCACGCATTGGAATGCTTAAGTTCCCCTCTCGGCTTATTAATCAACTTGATCTCTGTCCAGGAGTTGCAACTAGTTTCTAGTGTTTGTAGGTAGTGTTAGTAGTCTACCAAGTGGCACCCGGTACAAGTGGGCTTGGGACAGACTAGGCACAGTGGCCCGGTGTACCAAGTAGCACCCGGATGGTGGGCTTGGGAACCCTGCACACATCGTTTGGGGCCGTGAGCGACACCCCGGCCGGATCTCCTTGCGGATGGAACCCGAATAGGCGATAAACCTGGACGAGAGACTTGTGTGGTTAGTCAGGTCATGTCCGACACCCTCGCTGGGCTTCCGCTTGAAGGTTGCCGAGTACATGTCGTGTAAACGACGGTAAGTGGTGAGAGCGTGTGTGAAGAAGTACACCCCTGCAGGGTTAATATGATCTATTCGAATAGCCGTGTCCGTGGTAAAGGACTTCTGGGTTGCCTATACAGTTCATAGACAAGTGAAAGTGGATACTCTAAAATACGCAAGATAAGCGTGAGTGCTATGGATGGCGTTCTCGTAGGGAGACGGGAGCGGATCCATAGTGGTGTATTGATATGGTGAATATGTGGACTTGTGTGCGCCACCTCAAAAGAGTTACTTGCAGTCGTAGTTTAGGATAGCCACCGAGTCAAAGTTGGCATGCTGCAGTTAAACCCCACCATCCCCTTGTTGATAATGATGCATATGTAGTTAGATCTGATGTAAGTCTTGCTGGGTACATTTGTACTCATGTTGCTTAATTTATGTTTTTGCAAAGAGACTTCAGTCTCGCTAGTAGTTCCACGTGGACTTCGAAGTTTAGCTTGTTACCTCAGCTACGATCTTGTGCCCTCGGCAGGATCTGGTAGATAGCAGGCTTCTCAGCCTTTTTCATTTGTAGATGTCTGTACTCAGACATGTTAAGCTTCCGCTTGTGCTTTGACTTGTATGCTCTGAATGTTGGGTCATCAGACCCATATTTGTAATATCTCGCTCGTCGGAGCCTATTGAATAAAATACTTGAGTCGTAGAGTCATGTTGTGATGCCATGTTGTATTTGCACATATCGAGCATATTGTGTGTATGTTATTGAAATACTTGGTATGTGTGGGATCTGACTATCTAGTTGTTTATCCTTGGTAGCCTCTCTTACCGGGAAATGTCTCCTAGTGCTTCCACTGAGCCCTGGTAGCTTCCTACTGCTCCAGAACACTTAGGCTGGCCGGCATGTGTCCTTCTTCGTTCCTGTGTCTGTCCCTTCAGGGAAATGTCACGCGGTGTCTACCGGAGTCCTGTTAGCCGGCTACAGCCCGGTTTACCAGAGTCCTGCTAGCCCAGTTGCTACAGCCCGGATTCACTCGCTGATGACCGACACGTTCGTTGTTGGGTCATGTATGCCTGTCCATGTAAGTTAGTGCCACTCTGGGTTCACGACTAGCCATGTCAGCCCAGGTTCTTTGTCATATGGATGCTAGCGGCACTATCATATACGTGAGCCAAAAGGCGCAAACGGTCTCGGGCCAGGTAAGGTGGCACCCGTGGGAATACCGTGCGTGAGGCCGCAAAGTGATATGATGTGTTACATGCTAGATCGGTGTTACTTAGGATCGGGGTCCTGACAATTTTTAAAACACATCAAACCGGCAATTAGTTTCAAATTTCTTTTTTCATTTCGAGATTTTAAATTGCATTGATATTTATGCATGGACAATTTATTGGATTTTATATTGATATAAATTTATTTTTAAAATCCGTTTG
This sequence comes from Triticum dicoccoides, assembly GCF_002162155.2. Lineage (NCBI taxonomy): Eukaryota > Viridiplantae > Streptophyta > Magnoliopsida > Poales > Poaceae > Triticum > Triticum dicoccoides. Next base: position 297,436,831 of record NC_041387.1, on the reverse strand, counting down.
AATGTGACTCGAAATTTCGGGATTAAAAATAGTTCGGACCGCACCGAAATATGCAAAATTTCGTATAATTTTTTAACCTTGGCCATAATATGGGCTGTAATGCTAACAAAAAGAATATGGGCTCCAAAAAAAATCCTAAGAATTAGCGAATGGGCTGTAAATTATTAGAAATAATGGCAGATGGGTTGTATGCTGTTTTCCACCGATTTGAGGCTTTCCTAAAAAAAGGTTGACGCACAAGCAGTGACTGTTGGATGTCCATCCAAAGGCTGTCGTGCTTCTTTAATCCCTGCTTTTCCTGCTCCAGCCGCTCAAACAAGTGCCAGCGGGACTGCCTGCTCCCTCCTCCCTGCGGCCGGCTGTGCTGCCGCACAGGCCTCACTGTCCCATCGTACTCCCATCGCTGGCCTAGCCATTCTTCTACTCACCCACACCTGCTGTTATTCTCTGGCGACGGCAGACGAACCAGTAAACCCTTGTACAATCATACTCCCCTTCGCGTGGGAAACAACTATCGAGTTTTCCCTGGCTCCGTGTCATTCCCTTCCTACGCCTCGCCGTCGTCCACCACCCTGGTGCTCTCGGCGCGGCATGGTCAGCGTGGTCAACAACCGACATGCATCTGAAGTGGACTGTACATGGAGAGGCTGACAACTGTGTCCACGGCCGCACGCAAGGAAATGCCTCCTTATTACGCGCAAAATAATGATTCCTCCACCTGACATCTGGGACCCATCGAAAGGGCCTTTGTATTTCACGAAAAAAACATTACCGCCGCTGACAGCTCGGACCCACCAACTATATCTTCGCACGCAAGGAAGTGCCTCCTTATTACGCAAAAAATGAATACTCCCTCTGCTAGCTAGGACCCAGTATAGTGGGCCTACTAAGTTGACAGGGACGGAGTGATGTGAAGCATCCCACGATCATCCCCATGGACACATCTACATCTCCTACAACACCACTTGGACCTATGACTCGAGCACGTGCAAGAGCTCTCGAAACCGAGGTGACATCACTCCTCTCACAACTCCCTTTCGATTCACACGAGACATGGCTACTACCTCAAACGGAGATGCTTCGCATACTTAGGTACCATGGAGAAGCTAGGAAGCAAGGAGAACCAGAAGCGGAAGACATGCGTGAAGACGGAGAGGAGAAGCGCCAAGTCCCAGGCTGTCCGGACGGTCCGGACGATCCGACTAATTCGCCCCGAAGACACCCGAAGCCTCTCCATGAAGCCGGATCATCCGGACACCGACCCGGATCATCCAGACATCGCCCGGATATCCGGACCTGCACTGCCACCGCCTACATCACCATCTCATCCAGGCCTCCTCCCGGATCAACCGGCCAGAGCCCGGATCATCCGGCTCCCTACCCAGATCATCCGAACCCCGCATGCGTGCGCGAGTTGGGCTGAGCCCGTGTACCCCTTCGCCCCCTAGCCTATAAAAAGGACTCCTCCTCTTCACTTCGAGACTTAGCATTGGTTTAGCTCATTTGAGATAGAGCATTGCTCATCCGCACGGATCTACTCCTCATGAGAAATTGCACCTCTTCGGAGAAGATCCATCCAAATTCAAGGCCTCCATCCGGAGAAGACAATCAAGACCTCCTCTTGGAGAAGAACTGCTACCTTTGTATCGTCCCTTGTTGACTTTGGATCTCGTGTTACTTTGTGCCTCGATGATCTAGCACTTGTGTGATCAATTTTGTGTTGGTTGAGTGTTTCTCTCGTTTTCCCCTCGTGATTTCCCTCGTGTTCTTCCATGCGTTCTTTGTGTTCCCCGTAGGGATTCTCTCCAAACGTGAAAGTTCGGCCCCTAGGGTTCCGCCCTACAACATCTTGGTATCATGAGCCACGTTGATCAGGTTTTTGGAGCCCTACGCCATCTTTTCTAACTTCATTTTGTTGATTTCGTCCTCAATCCGAAAATCCCTACCAAAAATAGCCCCAAATTGTTTTTGTGATTTGTTGGTTTTGATGATGTTTTGTTGATTTTGATCCGTGGATTCGTTGTGTAACTCGTGGATCTTGACTTTCCCCACCATCTCACACTCGAAATCCATCCAGAATCCACGAAACCTTCGAATTTCTTCCCATTTTCGAGTTCATGCCGAGCAACCCTGAGCGCATTTGACCTGCTCGGATCATCCGGACCCTGACCCGGATCATCCGGAAGCGCCCGGATCATCCGGCTCCCAGCCCGGATCATCCGGCTTTGTCTGTCGAAACTGCATTTTATGCAACTCTTCTCCACCACCACCTACGCCTCCGCACTACACCCACTCCGACCACCACCACCTTCACCCACTAACCCCACGACATACCCCTCCGTACCATCATTCGACTTTGGGTTCGAGAATTTGAGGTGTGGTTTCCCGTGTCCTATTGTGTTTCGGCTATTTAGGTACGGCGCGACATCTACATCACCACCGCTCATCTTCGTCGACTACTCATCATCGCTACGGACGGTAAGTTTGACGACATCTTTGTCTATGCCTTGCCATTACATTGATAACCACCATAGCCTTACTTTCGCATAGCTTACCCATCGAGACTAGCCATTGAGTATTGCTGGCAACGTGACTTGTGCACATTAGTGATCATACTCCATAGCATACATACCATATCATCTCTTGTGTCACAAAGTTGTCTTCACATACACAATTGCTATCTTGGTTCGTGATGTTTTGCATGAGAAAAGATCTCAAAAGTGGAAGAGCCAACCAAGCTTTTAAGCAAAAGAGAAAGATAAGCAAAGAGCTTATAAGCAAGAACCATAGCATCATACTACATTAAGATTGTCATATCCGATCATCTTGGATCATATCACCGAAATACCATACATATAGCATACTTGGGATAGAGATCATTGCATTTTTGCCCAGTAGGTTGTGCACAAGCTCCGTATCCACCTATTATGCAATCGTGCTAGCGTCTCTCGAGTATTGTGCAACAAGAGCATTTTCATGGACTCCACATTATGGCTCATTTTTGGTTTGCACAATCCCATTATTCTATTTGCGTGTGTTTTCATGTTCCACTACTTGCTTGGTATACTTGTTGCATTTGCGAATTTGCGAATCTTTTTCAACATCTTTGAGTCAAACTAACAATTGCATCAAATTTTGTGCCACCATCCTGACCAAGCTCAACCATAAGCTTTTACTTGTCTAGGTGTGAGAACCGACAAGAATTGGTACCAATAGTGCTATTTCATTGTCTGCATTTGAGTGAACTTGATTCATCGTCAACATCGGTCAAGGTACATTTGGTATAAGTTCTTATCCTTCTCCCACTCACATTTTGCTTGGAATGATGGATAGGCCAAGTACTTCTACCAACCCACTGTTCATCGAGTAAGACGACGACATTTCATCATTCATCACCAAGAGCCACCTCTTTGGTGCACAATGAGCGTTGCATCAAGAGCAACAAGCTATGACCGACCACATCGACAACCTTGCCACCGACTTGTGACTCTCCGAGCAACGTACCAAGGACAACTTCGACAACAAGCTCGACGCTCACAAGCAAGAGAACGACGCAAGGATGGACGAGATCCACGCCTTGTTGGTGAACCGTCCTCCTTCTACATCTTCATACTCAAGACGGAGCCACTCAAGTCAACACTCCGACGACACCTTCTCCGGCTCAAGTACACCGACATCGAACACTCTTCGACGAGCTGCGCGTCAAGACCGTCATGCATCTCGCAATCCTCTACACAACAAGCATTCACAAGAGCAAGTCGATAAGCAAGTACCTCGTCCTCAACCACACCAAGTCGCTTGTGCGCAAGCTCAAGAACGACAATGACAACGGCGCCAAGAGGAAGCACGAGCGCGTCTACACCAAGAGGAACAAGATGCCAAGGCTCAACGTCCTCAACAACAACAACATGAAGCGCAAGCTCTTGAGGCGTAATGTGCCCTTCAAGAATCAAGTCGAGCCATTACCAACCGCAATCGCGAATGGCGAAATCAAGAGGAAGCCCTTCGAGAAGAAATCTAAGAGAGGAACTACCAACCGCGAGTGCAACGTCAAGTTCCTCAAGCTCATCCACAAGCTCATCAAGCTCCACCTCAACCTCAAGTTCAACAAGAGCAAGTTGATCATAGACTTCCTCCACACCAAGAGCAACATGACGATGATTACCTCCACATCAAGGGCATCATCATCACCATCGCCAACAACACAATGAAGAGCAATGTTATGGCAAGCTAAAATTCACCATGCCCAAGTTCAATGGAAGTAATGATCCCGAAGAGTACCTTTAATGGACATTGAAGTTCGACAAAATCTTTCGTTTGCACAACTATGAGGAAGAGAAGAAGATCGCTATGGCATCACATGAGTTCCAAGACTATGTGCTCATATGGTGGGAACAAGTCCTTGAGCACCGACAAGCAAGAGGTGAACCTCGAATCACCACTTGGGCTCAAATGAAGGAAGTCATGCGAGCACGTTTTGTGCCCACATACTACAACCGCGATCTCTTCAAGAAACTCCAACTTTTCAAGCAAGGAACAAAGAGTGTTGAAGAATACTACAAGGAAATGGAGATATCCATGATCCGAGCCAATGTCACGGAAGATGATGAGCAAACTATGGCACGCTTCTTGAAGGGCCTCAATCATCCCATCAAGAAGATCGCCGACTTCCAACCCTACTCCAACCTCATTGAGCTCGTGCATCAAGCGACCAAGGCGGAACGTCAAGTGCAAGATGACTTCAAGTATGCCAAGTACTCTTCCAAGACCTACGGCTTCTCCAACTACCAAGCTTCAACGACTCCTCCAACTTCTACCTCAACCAAGCCATCTACAACCAACGACGACAAGTCAAGTTACAAGAAAACTTCGACAAGCTCGAGTCGTCTTCCTCCTACTACAAGCAACTTTAAGCTGCGTGCTTCATCATCTACTCCAACCGATGAGACCGTCAAGACAAGCTCCTTCAAGTGTTTCACTTGCGGCGGCCGAGGCCACAAGTCCTATGAATGCACAAACAAGCGCACCATGATCCTCAATGATGATGGAACCTATGACTCCATGAGTGACGAGGAGATGGAAGCCCTTGAGCAAGTGGCCATGCACCGGCGCGTGAACGAGGATGAAGATGATCAAGTCTTTTGTGATGAGGATTCGAGCCCCGCTCTCGCTGTCTCCAAAGTTTTGACTCTTCAACATCAACAAGAAGAAGACCAACGCTGCCACATATTCCACACAAAGGCTTGCATCAATGGAAGGTCCGTCAAGGTCATCATCGATGGAGGTAGTTGTCACAACTTGGAAAGTGAAGAACTATGTTCCAAGCTTCAATTGGTCAAGATGAAGCACCCGCATCCATACAAAGTCCAATGGCTAAGTGACTCTGGCACTATCCGAGTTCAGGATACGGTCCAAGTGTCCTTCAAAATTGGTGCATATGAGGACACTTTGGAGTGTGATGTCATCCCAATGTCCGTTTGCCACCTCCTTATTGGTCGACCATGGCAATTCAACCGTGGTGTCATCCACAATGGGCGTACCAATCACTATAGCTTCAAGATGAAAGGGAAGGAGTATGTGCTACGACCTATGTCTCCTAGTCAAGTGATAGCCGACAAACAAGCCACCCATCGCGGAGAGAAGAGTGAGATAGTGATCCACCAAAAAGTGAGTGCGAGCCACAAGCCAAACTTGAGCGCCTCTTCGCCTAGAGAGAAAAATCTAGTCCTATTTGCCACAAAAAGTGAGAAGAGAGAAGTGTGTGAGAGCCCATCAAGTGTTATGCACTTTGTCCTTGTGTGCAAGGATGGGGAACCAAAAACTAACACCTCTCACGAGCTACCTTTAGTGTTTTAATATCTTTTGCAGGAATTCCAAGATGTTTACCTCCGGGTCTACCTCCTCTACGAGTCATTGAGCATCGAATCAACCTCATCCCCAGAGCGCCCCTACCAAACAAAGCTCCATACCGCGTCAATCCCGAAGAAACTAAGGAGATCCAACGGCAAGTACAACAACTAATCGACAACGGTCATGTACGTGAAAGCCTAAGCCCTTGTGTCATTCCGGTTATACTTGTCCCTAAGCAAGATGGAAGTTATCGCATGTGTTCCGATTGTAGACCCATTAATTCCATCACCGTTTGCTATAGGCATCCCATTCCTCGCCTAGATGATATGCTTGATGAACTTAGCGGTGCCGCCATTTTCTCAAAAATTGATCTTAAAAGTGGCTATTATCAAATCCGCATACAAGAAGGTGATGAATGGAAAACTGCTTTCAAAACCAAATTTGGCTTATACGAGTGGTTGGTTATGCCTATGGGTTTATCGGAAGCTCCCGGTACTTTGATGAGACTTGTGCATTTTGTGCTTCGTCCTTATATTGGAGTGTTTGTTGTGGTTTACTTCGATGACATTCTTGTTTTTAGGAAATCCATGAAAGAGCATCTTAATCATGTTAGGGCTGTTTTGCAAACCCTTCGCAAGGAACGCCTTTATGCCAACATGAAAAAGTGCATGTTTGGTGTTGACAAACTTGTTTTCTTGGGTTTCGTTGTCTCTTCCAAGGGTGTCCATGTTGACGAATCTAAAATTGAAGCAATTAAAACTTGGCCCCAACCCACCAGTTTGCAACAGGTGCATAGCTTTCTTGGCCTTGCGGGTTTTTATCGTTGCTTCATGAAAGACTTTAGCACTACTGCCGCTCCTTTGCATGCCTTGAATAAGAAGAATGCTCCTTTTGTGTGGGGATCTTTGCAATCCATCGCTTTTGACGAGCTCAAGTCTTTGCTTACTCATGCTCCGATTCTTGCTTTGCCCAACTTTGACAAAACTTTTGAGGTTCATTGTGATGCAAGTGGTACCAGAATTGGCGGAGTTTTGATGCAAGAAAAGCGAGCCATTGCATATTTTAGTGAAAAACTCTCCAGTGCTCAACTTAACTATCCCATATATGACAAAGAATTGTATGCTTTAGTGCGTGTGCTACATGTTTGGGAACATTATCTTAGACCTCATGAGTTTTTCATCCATACCCATCATGAAACGCTTAAGTACTTAAAAGGTCAAACTAAGTTGAACAAGCATCATGCCAAATGGAGTGAATTCATTGAATCTTTCCCCTATGTGATCAAGTACATTAAGGGTAAGGAAAATGTAGTTGTGGATGCACTTTCACGCATATGCACGCTTGTCACTAAACTTGAGTTGAATGTTATTGGCTTTGAGCACATAAAAGACTTGTATGCTAATGATCCATCTTTTGCTATTCCTTATGCTAAGTGTTTGACGCATACATCTTGGGAACGATATTACGTCAAGGATGCTTATCTTATGAGAGCTAATAAACTTTGCATTCCCGAGTCTTCTCTTCGTTTTCTCCTTTTGCAAGAGGCTCATGGAGGCGGACTCATGGGACATTTTGGACGCGACAAGACATTCACCATGCTCTCCAAGAACTACTTTTGGCCCAAGATGTTCCGCGACGTATCACGTTTCACCAACCGATGCTCTACATGTTGCAAAGCTAAGTCTAAAGCTCAATCCCATGGTATTTACATGCCTCTTCCTATTCCTTATCAACCTTGGGAAGACATTAGCATGGATTTTGTACTTGGTTTGCCTAGAACCCAAAATGGCAAGGATTTCGTGTTTGTTGTTGTGGACCAATTCTCTAAGATGGCACATTTCATTCCTTGCAACAAGATAGACGATGCTTCACATGTCGCCAATCTCTTTTGTAGGGAAATCTTGCGACTCCATGGAGTACCAACGACAATCGTTTCCGACCGTGACGTCAAGTTCTTGAGTTACTTTTGGAAGACGCTGTGCGCCAAGCTCGAAATCAAGCTCTTGTTCTCATCCGCATACCATCCTCAAACCGATGTCCAAACGGAGGTGACGAACCATACGCTCTCCACTCTACTTCGCGTGTTGATCAAGAAGAACATCTAGGAGTGGGAGGCATGTCTACCCATCACCGAGTACGCCTACAACTGTGCAAGACATTCGACTACCAGCAAGTCCCCCTTCAAGGTCGTCTATGGCTTCAACCCGTTGTCCCCATTGGACATTGTACCTCTTCTTCTACAAGAGTGCACCAACCTCGACGCAAGTGCACGCGCAAGCTACATCAAGAAGATGCATGAGGATACAAGGCTCACCATCGAGCGCCAAGTACAACGACTAGCGACCAAGCTCAACGTCAACAAGCAACCCATGATCTTCATCATTGGTGATCTTGTGTGGCTACACCTTCGCAAGGACCGCTTCCCCAACGAACGCAAGTCCAAACTTCTCCCTTACCATGGTGATACAAGATCGACCTACCAAGCAATAAGTACAATGTGAGTGACATTTTCAACGTCAAAGACCTCTCACCTTACCATGGTGATGCAGATTTTGATCTGAGGTCGAATCTTTCCCAAGGGGGGAGATGATGCGGAGCATCCCACGATCATCCCGATGGACGCATCTACATCTCCTACAACACCACTTGGACCTATGACTTGAGCACGTGCAAGAGCTCTCGAAACCGAGCTGACATCACTCCTCTCACAACTCCCTTTCGATTCACACGAGACACGGCTACTACCTCAAACGGAGACACTTTGCATACTCAGGTACCATGGAGAAGCTGGGAAGCAAGGAGAACCGTAACCAGAAGACATGCGTGAAGACGGAGAGGAGAAGCGCCAAGTCCCAGGCTGGCCGGACGATCCGGACGAGGGCCCGGACGATCCGGACAGAGCCTGGATGATCCGGCTAATTTGCCCCGAAGACACCCAAAGCCTCTCCATGAAGCCGGATCATCCGGACGCTGACCCGGATCATCCGGACATCGCCCGGACATCCGGACCCCCAGCCAGACATCCGGACTTGCACTGCCACCGCCTGCATCACTAGCTCATCCAGGCCAAGACCTTCGCCTTGGCGTCCAGCTCGGCCTTCTCCACCTTCGGCTTCTGCTCCAGCGTCTTCAGTCGGATGTGATTAGCGGACAGCTTGGCATCGCAATCCCCGATGGCGACCTCCTGAGCCTTCATCTCTTCCTCCTTTGCCTGGCGGTCACGAACCTCTTTGGCGAGCTTGTCGCGCAGGCCCTGCAGCTCATTCTCCAGCGCCTTGCAACATTCCTGGATGATCGAAGCATCCTTCAACACTGCATCACGGGCGCTATGTCCTGGGTGGCGACTTGTTTCTCCTCCTCAGAAATTGCCACAGCCTGGCTCGGCGCTGCTCGGACGGAGGAGTCAGAGTGAGCCCAGCCAGATATCAGCTCTAGGCGCACAGCCACCAGGCGGGGGTTGGCGCCCTAGAGATCTTCTCACAGCCAACCCAACTCAGCAGCAGCACAGTCCAGGGCGGCGGAGGAGGCAGAGGAGTCAGGAACCAGTGGAGCAAGAGGAGAAGACGGCAGTGTGATCACGGCTTGGGAGGCTGGGAGCTCCTGAGCCTTGGCAACCTTAGCGACAACATCAAGCACCGGCGCTTCCAGAGTCAGCGAGGCCACAAGGGCTAGCACCCCGCCAGAGAGCTCCTCCTGGCCTCGCGAGGACGACTGGGCAAGGGAGGTGTGAGATCCACCGCCTCCCCTTCCCACAGGTGAAGGCGCGGCCACGACTGGTGAGCTTGCCCAAAGCGGAGTCACTATGTCCCCCTTCAGCCTCTTCGCCGCAGGCGGTAGCCTACCCAAGCGACGGAGGATGTCAAGCCCTGACAGCAAAAACAAGAGCAAAGCGGAGTTCGAGTACTTACTGGTCAATCGCGGCGTGTTTTGGCGGCCTCCTGCCAAGCTTAAAGCCCGAGAGCCTCTTGCGGGGCGCAGCCTCGGGAGGTCCAGAGACAGAGGAGGGTGCACCAGAAGGGCTGGAGCTGGCTTCGGGCAGTGCCCGGGCCGGGGTAGCCCCTCGGGAGATCAGTCCCGACCTGTCCTTCTTCGGGATCATGGGCGGGTCCTCTCCCCCTCGCCTGGTGTCGGCCTTGTCGTTGTCCTGCAGGGTGCGGAGGATGTTAGCCCTGCACCAAGGGGAAGTATCCCCCGTCTCCTCAGTGGTCGCCTCCGAGTCGCGCTCCTCTTCTTCCTCGTCTTCCTCCTCTCCTCCGTGGGAATCATCGAAAGACAATTCCACCGGCGTCGCCGCCTCCTGGCCCTCAGGAGGCACCTCCGGTACCATACCTCTCTCATCAAAGGTGGGCATGGCGTCCACCACCTGTTGTCAATCGTCACAAAGGAACAAAGGGACATGAGCGCCCTCCAGGCCTTCCACGTCCTTTCCAACCTAGAAGCGGAGAGCTGCGGCCAGATCTTCATCAGCCAGGGCCTCCGAGTTCAGGCGGAGATCGCCGTCCGCATCTCCAAGCCTCCACAACGAGCGTGAGTGTGCCTGAAGTGGAGCCACCCGATGCGCCAGAAACTCCTCGGGAGCATGGCCCCGGTCAGCTTCGCCGCCTTCAGGTTGCTCGGCTTCAGGTCGGCGTTCATCTTCTCCAGCACCAGCTTTGCCCGTCGGTCGTCAATCTTCGTGCGGGACCATGCCTCATCAGCCTAGGGCTGCTCCGTGGGCAGCGCCAGCCGAGAGTTCATGCATCCGGCATCCAGCATGACCCACTTGCTCCGGAAGCCATCGGCCCTCTTCCCGGCCTTCGAGATCGCGTTGGCTTTGGAGTATGCAACAAAGCCAGCGCACGCCGAGGTATGGGCGCCGGTAACTCGGAGGGAGAAGAAGTGGCGCAGCAAGGCCACGGAAAGCATCACCCCGACGTGTGCCTCGCAGTAGTAGGCGAAATTGACAGAAGGAGAACAGAGTTGGGATGGAGATGCGGAGCCTGCAGCCTATAATGGTGGAGGATAGCATAGAAGAACTCGGAAAAAGGAGGCACCAGGCCGGCGATGACGGCGCTCATGAAGAAGGGGCAGAAGGTACTCCCCTTGGCCTCCAGCTGGGCGGGGTCGGCTCGGAGCGCAGACTCCCCCATCTCGGTGCCTTGCATCGCCATCATCAGGCACGTGAGGGCGAGGTTCTTCTCCGTCATGTTGGGGGGATCCAGAGTCGGCTAGTACCAGGCCGGTGGAGCCTCGGTCACGGCCTTGCGGGGCGCCATTGCACGCCGGAGGAGGAAGGATGAGGCGGATCTGGAGATTTTGGAATCAAGAGAGCAAGAGCAAGAAAGGGGATCTGGAGCAAGGCGTATGAGAGCAATGAAGGTAAGCCTAACTCAGGCCAGCCTTTTGTCAGTCGGGCAGTTGCCGAGCCAGCATGGGGAAGCGGGGACGCCCACGTCCAATCAACCCCATGCGGCGACCAAGGCCGCGGGCTGTTGGGGCCCGCGGTGCTCCGCACTTGCCCTTTAGCTTTGATGCTAAGCCAAGTCCGATCGCACCTTGGGCCCGGGGGCTACTGTCAGTGTTCTGGGAACGGGGGTCCCCAGACTTGCCTGCCTACGGCCTGCGGCGTGGCTCAAGCAGTGGACCAGTACGGCCCGTCTTCATCGACCCAAGCTCAAGACCCTCGCGAGGGGCCAAGCCTCGCGGGGCGGACGATGCAAGGCTTCCTCAGGGGCGGCCTCACCAAACAGGCTTGCAAGGAGGCGGAGAGGTCAAGGCAGGGGTACCTCATGAGGTGCTCATGACGCAAGCCGTGACGATCAAGGCCAGGCGGGCGCCAGGCGGGCGCCAGCCTGTGTAGTGTCCTCGTTTCCTCTTTGGTGCAAAGGGGGCAAGCGCAGGCGCGGAGTACCGAGGCATCAAGCAAAGGTTACCATTTCGGTGCAACGAGACCAAGACCAGCAGAGCGGCAGGACGGAGGTCACGGTGGAGCCCAAGACGGCGTCATCGTTAGTGCCTTTGGCAGTCGAAGACCAAATTTAGTCAGGATAGCTTGTACTAGTTGTTCCCCTTCAAAATAGCCGTTGTTGGCTCCCTTCCCGCTCAATATTTGGGAAGAGGACCAGGGCCCCTATAAATAGAGATAGCCACCACAGTAGGGATCATCTCATCGGGACCTCAGAGGTTCCACCCAAGGAGAATACCGTACCAGCCCAAGAACACCCCTCGCGAGGCTGTTCTTCCTCTGTACTATTCATCATCACCCCCAGAGGCAATCCACCACACCACACACTAGAGTAGGTTATTACACCACAATGGTGGCCCGAACTAGTATAAACCTTGTGTCCCTTGTGTTGTTCATCGTGTAACTTAGATTCACGGTGAGGCGTTGGGACATGGATTGCTACGGGGAAGATCTTCGCACGCACCCCAGAGTTCGAACCTTAAGGGTTTTGCCGGAATCCGATATCCAACAATATGCTTGTCCCATGGGGAGTAATGACTTCACATGTAAGAAGTATAAGTGGTAAAATTTATTGAAAGTTAGCAAACACAACATTGGTCACTTGAATAATTCATGAAAGAATATTGAAGGAAGAGAGATTTCACATATAAATATACTATCTTAGACATCTTCTATGATTTTGAGCCCCCATTAATTATTTTCAAGCTTGATCAAGTAGTTGATGTTGGACAGGGAAGACAACGTAATGGGTTATGTTTGTTTTTTTCACATAGAAGTTATATTTTCATGGATCCTATAATATGTGGTGCTTGCTCATAATCTTTTGCTAGCCAAAATTTTGTACAAAGTAGAAATACTACTTGTGCATCCAAAAACCCTTAAACCCAGTATCTTGTCATGAGAGTCCACCATCTACCTACGGATTGAATAAGATCCTTCAAGTAAGTTGTCATCAGTGCAAAAAGCAATAAAATTGCTCCTAAGTATGGACGATCTTTTATTACAAGGGAAAATAAGTTTTGTATGAACTTGTGATGGTAAAGAAATAAAAGTGACGGACTGCATAATAAAAGTTGCTGTCACAAGGGGCAATATAAAGTGATGTTCCTTTGCATTAAGGGCTTGAACATCCAAAAATCAGAAGCTCATGACAACCTCTGCTTCCCTCTGCGAAGGGCCTATCTTTTACTTTTCAGTATTTACTTTCATGCAAGATTCAATAGTATTCCTTCTCATTTCAACCTCAATTATTCTCTACTCGGCAAGCATCATGTGGTAGGGAATGATCCAGGCACATATATCTAGTTGAATATAGGTAATCATGAGTTATTATTGTTGACATTATCTCCATGATAAGCAAGTTGGGAGGCGAAACATTAACCCCTATCTACCTATGTTTTTGACTCAAATGATTTGTTCTAAAAGTATGCTTTGAGTGCAATCATGGAAGACTATGATAGTTGAGTATGTGGAATTTGCTAAATCAAAGCTCTTACATAGACCCTTCCTAACAATAAGATGAATTGCAATTGTTTGATGACTGAGAACATAGTTTGTTAGTTTTGAAGAAAGATTATGGCCTATACTTTAACATGTGAATAGCTTCCTACTTGATCATGAGAAGTTTTATAAGATGAGCTACTTTTTATGATATATAATGACCCTAGAAAAAGTGTTTGGAATTATGAATGATCAAACTTATGCACTAAGCTAGCATTCACACTTCATAAATTATTTCTTTTATCATTTACCTACTCGAGGACGAGCAGGAATTAATCTTGGGGATGCTGATATGTCTCCAGCATATCTATAATTTATGGAGTATTCATTCCATATTAACCTAAGTTCTACATGGTTTTGATGCACTTTATTATGATTTTGATGGACTACCCTATCGACCTAGTGTCGAGTGCCAGTTCCTGTGTTTTGGCTATTTTTTGTTTCGCGGAAAATCCATACCAAACAAAGTCCAATTGCCATGAAACTTTACGATGATTTTTTTGGAACATAAGAGATCCCCGAAGCTTCGAGGAAGGACCAGAAGACCCACGAGGGAGTCACGAGCTCACCCCATGCGCCGTGGGGGATAGGTAGTCTCCTCCCAGCTCGTGGGTCCATGTAACTCCGACTGGCGTGAAACCAACACTAAAAATTCTTATAAATCGGGAAACCACCAGAAAGAAACCAAGAACTTCCACGTAGTCACTGCAAGCCTCTATACCAAAGTGATCTCATCTAGAGGCCTTTTTTGGCACCCTGCCGGAGGGGAAATCATTACTGGAGGCCATCTTCATCATCCCAGTGATCTCCATGATGAGGAGGGAGTATTACGTAGGGTAGAACCCTAATGCTGTCAATCTTTCATGATTTAGAGGGGAAACGGGGAAGAACACAAAAAACACAAGAGGGAAATCACTCATATAGACAAGAAACAATCACACATGTGCTAAATCCACATACACACGGAGATATTCACGATCTGAAGTCAATAAGGGAGGATACAAACGGTAGATAGTTCATCCATCTTAAATCCTGGGAGGATCTTCCCATGAAGGGGTGTTGAATCCACTTGGGGGATCTTCTCACGTGGAGGTCTTGGACTCCATGGGAGTATGTAAGTGGATGAGCACAACTCTATCTCTAATGAGCTAATCCTTTGCTAACCCTAGATGGAGAAGGTAGTCCATATATAGTGCTAGTACAAGTTGGGGCGAGTTGGAGGGATACATGGGCCAGCCCGTTCACTATGGGCAGACAGGGGCCGGATGTCCGGGGTCGTGGCCGGATGCCCGGGCCGGTTTTGGCCGATTCCAGTTGCTCTCTGGATAGGTTGTAGCCGGATTTTCGGGGGTCGGGCTGGATGTACGGGATTGGGCCGGATGTCCGGTGCCTGTAGGTGCTCTGTGGTTGGGCTGTTGTCGTGCTTGACATCTCCAGGGGCCGGATATCCGGGTCCTATAGCCTTTCTCCGGTTCCTCTCATCGTGCTCATTCGTCAGCGTACTTGAGGATGTGTCCATCATCACGAGAATCTCCGGGAGGGTCTTCTTGGTACCTAAGCACACATAGCAATCCGACTTTAGGTAGTAGCCATGTCTCACATGGGTCATACGAAATATCACTAAGGAGAGATGCCACCTTAGTGTCGAGAGCTCTAGAACGTGCTCATGTCATCGGTCCACTTGGCACTTGGGGACATGTAGGTAAGTCCATGAGGACAACCATAGGATGCTCCGCATCAAAGTAGTTCACCCTCGGGGCTGAGGGTATGCACTAGTGATATGTCTCCATCGTATCTACTTTTCCAAACTTTGTTGCTCTTGTTTTGGACTGTAATTTGTATGATTTGAATGAAACTAACCCGGACTGATGTTTTTTCGGTGGAACTACTATGGTGTTGTTTCTTGTGCAGAAATAAAAGTTCTTGGAATTGAGCAAAACTTTTTAGAATTTTTTTATGGAATATATAAAAAAATACTGGAGCCAGGACCCACCAGAGGGCCCCCTGTTGCCCACAAGGCAATAGGGCGCATCCACCCCCCAGGTGCACGAGGTTGCCTTGTGGGGCCCACGGGGCTCAGCTGACCCTAATCTCAAGCCTATAAATTCCTTTCCCGGAGAAAAAATAGAGAAGAAGTTTCATCACATTTTACGATACGGAGTCGCCGCCACCTCCTATTCTTCACTGGGAGGCCAGATCTGGAGTCCGTTCGGGGCTCCGGAGAGGGAGATTTGTCGCCATCATCATCACCAACCTCACCAATTTCATGATGCTCATCAATTGGGAGTGAGTAATTTCTTCATAGGCTTGTTGGACGATTATGGGGTTGGATGAGATTTATCATGTAATTGAGTCAATTTGTTAAGGCTTGATCCCTAATATCCACTATGTTCTGAGATTGATGTTGTTGTAACTTTGTTATGCTTAATGCTTGTCACTAGGGCCCGAGTGCCATGATATTAGATCTGAACCCTTGATGTTTTCATGAATATATTTGAGTTCTTGATCCTATCTTTGCAAGTTATACGCACCTATTACGCGTTATGATCTGCATACCCAAAAGTGACAGTAGTTGGGATTCTTTCAGGTGATTACCGTAGTTTCAGGAGTTCATGTATTTCATATGTCTCCAACGTACCTACTTTTCCAAACACTTTTGCCCTTGTTTTGGACTCTAACTTGCAAGATTTGAATGGAACTAACCCGGACTGACGCTGTTTTCAGCAGAACTGCCACGGTGCAGAAATAAAGTTCTCGGAATGACCTGGAAATCCACAGAGCAACTTTTTGGAATTAATAAAAAATATTGGCGAAAGAATCAACGTCAGTGGGCCCACACCCAGTCCACGAGGGTGCACGGCGCCCCCGCCCCACTAGGGCGCGCCCCCTGCCTCGTGGGCCCCCTGAGGCTCCACCGACCTCAACCCTCACTCCATATATTCACTTTCAGGGAGAAAAAAACAGAGAGAAGGATCCATCGCGTTTTACAATACGGAGCCGCCGCCACCCTATTCTTCCTCGGGAGGGCTGATCTGGAGTGTATTCGGGGCTCCAGAGATGGGAATCCATCGCCATCGTCATCGTCAACCATCCTCCATCACCAATTTCATGATGCTCACTGCCATGCGTGAGTAATTCCATCGTAGGCTTGCTGGACAGTGATGGGTTGGATGAGATTTACCATGTAATCGAGTTAGTTTTGTTAGGGTTTGGTCCCTAGTATCCATTATGTTCTAAGATTGATGTTGCTATGACTTTGCCATGCTTAATGCTTGTCACTAGGGCCCAAGTGCCATGATTTCAGATCTGAACCTATTATGTTTTCATGAATATATGTGAGTTCTTGATCCTATCTTGTAAGACAATAGTCACCTACTATGTGTTATGATCCGGCAACCCCGAAGTGACAATAACCGGGACCACTCCCAGTGATGACCATAGTTTGAGGAGTTCATGTGATGATCCGGGTGAGGAGACGGATGATTCGGGCTCTGGCTGGATGATCCGGGAGGAGGCCCGGATGAGCTGGTGACGTAGGCGGTGGCGGTGCAGGTCTGGATGTCTGGCTGGGGGTCCGGATGCCCGGGCAGGGTCCGGATGCCCGGGCAGGATCCAGATGATCCTGGTCGGTGTTCGGATGATCCGACTTCAGGGATGAGCTTCGGGTGTCTTCGGCGTGAATTAGCCGGATCGCCGGGCTGGGGTCCAGATCGTCCGGGCTCTGTCCGGATTGTCCGGGCCCACGTCCGGATCGTCAGGCTAGCCTGGGACTTGGCGCTTCTCCTCTCCGTCTTCACGCATGTCTTCCGCTTCCGGTTCTTCTTACTTCCTAGCTTATCCATGGCTAACTCCTTGGTACCTGAGTATTCAAACCGTCTCCGTTTGAGGCAGTAGCCATGTCTCGTGTGAATCGAAAGGGAGTTGTGAGAGGAGTGATGTCACCTTAGTTTCAAGAGATCTTGCATGTGCTCGAGTCATAGGTCCAAGTGGTGTTGTAGGAGATGTAGATGCGTCCATGGGGATGATCGTGGGATGCTCTGCATCATCTCCCCCCCCCTTGGGAAAGATCCGACCTCGGATCGAAATCTTCATCACCATGGTAAGGCGAGAGGTCTTTGATGTTGAAAATGTCGCTCACATTGTACTTGTTGCTTGGTAGGTCGATCTTGTAAGCGTTGTTGTTGTAGCATGCTAGCACCTTGAAGGGTCCATCGGCTCGAGGTAGAAGTTTAGACTTGCATTCGTTGGGGAAGCGGTCCTTGTGAAGGTATAGCCACACGAGATCGACAATATTGAAGATCATGGGTTGCTTGCTGACGTTGAGCTTGGTCGCTAGTCGTTGTACTTGGCGCTCGATGGTGTGCCTTGTATCCTCATGCATCTTCTTGATGTAGCTTGCGCGTGCACTTGCGTCGAGGTTGGTGCGCTCTTGTAGAGGAAGAGGTGGAATGTCCAAAGGGACAACGGGTTGGAGCCGTAGATGACCTCAAAGGGGGACTTGCTGGTAGTCGAATGTTTTGCATGCTTGTAGGCGTACTTGGCGATGGGTAGACACGTCTCCCACTCCTTGATGTTCTTCTTGATCAATACGCAAAGTAGAGTGGAGAGCATACGGTTCGTTACCTTTGTTTGGTCGTCGGTTTGAGGATGATATGCAGATGAGAACAAGAGCTTGATTCCGAGCTTGGCGCATAGCGTCTTCCAAAAGTAACTCAAGAACTTGACATCGTGGTCGGAGACGATTGTCTTTGGTACTCCATGGAGGTGCAAGATTTCCCTACAAAAGAGATTTGCAATGTGTGAAGCATCGTCTATCTTGTTGCAAGGAATGAAATGTGCCATCTTAGAAAATCGGTCCACAACAACAAACACGGAATCCTTTCCATTTTGAGTTCTAAGCAAACCAAGTAAAAAAATCCATGATAATGTCTTCCCAAGGTTGACAGGGAATAGGAAGAGGCATGTAAAGACCATGGGATTGAGCTTTAGACTTAGCTTTGCGGCATGTAGAGCATCGGTTGGTGAAGCGTGATACGCCGCGGAACATCTTGGGCCAAAAGTAGTTCTTGGAGAGCATGGCGAATGTCTTGTCGCATCCAAAATGTCCCATGAGTCTGCCTCCATGAGCCTCTTGCAAAAGGAGCAAACTAAGAGAAGACTCGGGAATGCAAAGTTTATTAGATCTCATAAGATAAGCATCCTTGATGTAATATCGTTCCCAAGATGTATGCGTCAAACACTTAGCATAAGGAATAGCAAAAGATGGATCATTAGCATACAAGTCTTTTATGTGCTCAAAGCCAATAACATTCAACTCAAGTTTAGTGACAAGCGTGCATATGCGTGAAAGTGCATCCGCAACTACATTTTTCCTTACCCTTAATGTACTTGATCACATAGGGGAAAGATTCAATGAATTCACTCCATTTAGCATGATGCTTGTTCAACTTAGTTTGACCTTTTAAGTACTCAAGCGTTTCATGATCGGTATGCATGACAAACTCATGAGGTCTAATGTTCCCAAACATGTAGCACACACACTAAAGCATACAATTCTTTGTCATATATGGGATAGTTAAGTTGAGCACCGGAGAATTTTTCACTAAAATATGCAATGGCTCACTTTTCTTGCATCAAAACTCCGCCAATTCTGGTACCACTTGCATCACAATGAACCTCAAAAGTTTTGTCAAAGTTGGGCAAAGCAAGAATTGGAGCATGAGTAAGCCAAGACTTGAGCTCATCAAAAGCGGTGGATTGCAAAGATCCCCAAACAAGAGGAGCATTCTTCTTACTAAGGCATGCAAAGGAGCGGCAATAGTGCTAAAGTCTTTCACGAAGCGACGATAAAAACCCGCAAGGCCAAGAAAGCTACGCACTTGTTGCAAATTGGTGGATTGGGCCAAGTTTTAATTGCTTCAATTTTAGATTCATCAACATGGACACCCTTGGAAGAGACAACGAAACCCAAGAAAACAAGTTTGTCAACACCAAACGTGCACTTTTTCATGTTGGCATAAAGACATTCCTTGCGAAGGATTTGCAAAACAGCCCTAACATGATTAAGATGCTCTTTCATGGATTTTCTAAATACAAGAATGTCATCAAAGTAAACCACAACAAACACTCCAATATAAGGACGAAGCACAAAATGCATAAGTCCCATGAAAGTACCGGGAGCTTATGATAACCCCATGGGCATAACCAACCACTCGTACAAGCCAAATTTGGTTTTGAAAGCGGTTTTCCATTCATCACCTTCTTGTATGCGGATTTGATAATAGCCACTTTTATGATCAATTTTTGAGAAAATGGCGGCACCGCTCAGTTCATCAAGCATATCATCTAGGCGAGGAATGGGATGCCTATAGCAAACGGTGATGGAATTAATGGGTCTACAATTAGAACACATGCGATAACTTCCTTTGCTTAGGGACAAGTATAACTGGAACGGCACAAGGGCTTAGGCTTTCACGTACATGACTGTTGTCGATTAGTTGTTGTACTTGCCGTTGGATCTCCTTAGTTTCTTCGGGGTTGACGCGGTATGGAGCTTTGTTTGGTAGGGGCGCTCCGGGGATGAGGTCGATTCAATGCTCAATACCTCGTAGAGGAGGTAGACCCGGAGGTAGCTCATCGGGGAAAACATCTTGGAATTCCTGCAAAAGAGATTGAAACACTAAAGGTAGCTCGTGAGAGGTGTTAGTTTTTGGTTCCCCATCCTTGCACACAAGGACAAAATGCATAACACTCGATGGGTTCTCACACACTTCTCTCATCTCACTTTTTGTGGCAAATAGGACTAGTTTTTTTCTCTCTAGGCGAAGAGGTGCTCAAGTTTGGCTTGTGGCTCTCACTCACTTTTTGGTGGATCACTTTCTCACTCTTCTCTCTACGATGGGCGGCTTGCTTGTCGGCTATCACTTGACTATGAGACATAGGTCGTAGCACATATTCCTTCCCTTTCATCTTGAAGCTGTAGTGATTGGTACGCACGTTGTGGATGACACCACGGTCGAATTGCCATGTTCGACCAAGAAGGAGGTGGCAAACGGACATTGGGACGACATCACACTCCAAAGTGTCCTCATATGCACCAATTCTGAAGGGGACTTGGACCGTATGCTCAACTCGTATAGTGCCGGAGTCACTTAGCCATTGGACTTTGTATGGGTGCGGGTGCTTCATCTTGACCAATTGAAGCTTGGAGCATAGTTCTTCACTTGCCAAGTTGTGACAACTACCTCCATCGATGATGACCTTGACAGACCTTCCACTGATGCCGGCCTTAGTGTGGAAGATGTGGCATCTTTGGTCTTCTTCTTGTTGAGGTTGAAGAGTCAATACTTTAGAGACAACGAGAGCGGGGCTCAAATCTTCATCACAAAAGACTTGATCATCTTCATCCTCATTCACTCGCCGGTGCATGGCCACTTGCTCGAGGGCTTCCATCTCCTCGTTACTCATGGAGTCATAGGTGCCATCATCATTGAGGATGATGGTGCGCTTGTTTGTGCATTCATAAGACTTGTGGCCTCGTCCGCCGCAAGTGAAACACTTTAAGGAGCGTGTCTTGACGGTCTCATCGGTCGGAGTAGATGATAAAGCACGCGGCTTGAAGTTGCTTGTAGTAGGAGGAAGACGACTTGCGCTTGTCGAAGTTTTCTTGTAACTTGACTTGTCGTCGTTGGTTGTAGGTGGCTTTGTTGAGGTAGAAGTTGGAGGAGTCGTTGAAGCTTGGTTGTTGGAGAAGCCGTAGGTCTTGGATGAGTACTTGGCATACTTGAAGTCATCTTGCAATTGACGTTCCGCCTTGGTCGCTTGTTGCACGAGCTCAATGAGGTTGGAGTAGGGTTGGAAGTCGGCGATCTTCTTGATGGGATGATTGAGGCCCTTCAAGAAGCGTGCCATAGTTTGCTCATCACCTTCCTTGACATTGGCTCGAATCATGGCTATCTCCATTTCCTTGTAGTATTCTTCAACACTCTTTGTTCCTTGCTTTATAATTGGAGTTTCTTGAAGAGATCACGGTTGTAGTATGTGGGCACAAAACGTGCTCGCATGACTTCCTTCATTTGAGCCCAAGTGGTGATTGGAGATTCACCTCTTGCTTGACGGTGCTCAAGGACTTGTTCCCACCATATGAGCACATAGTCTTGGAACTCAAGTGATGCCATAGCGATCTTCTTCTCTTCCTCATAGTTGTGCAAACGAAAGATTTTGTCGACCTTCAATGCCCATGAAAGGTACTCTTCGGGATCATTGCTTCCACTGAACTTGGGCATGGTGAATTTTAGCTTGCCATAGCGTTGCTCTTCATTGTGTTGTTGGCGATGGTGATGATGATGCCCTTGATGTGGAGGGT
The DNA here is from genome assembly GCF_002162155.2 of Triticum dicoccoides. Taxonomy (NCBI): domain Eukaryota; kingdom Viridiplantae; phylum Streptophyta; class Magnoliopsida; order Poales; family Poaceae; genus Triticum; species Triticum dicoccoides. Next base: position 297,415,172 of record NC_041387.1, on the reverse strand, counting down.
AATCATCATCATGTTGCTCTTGGCATTGAGGAAGTCCATGATCAACTTGTTCTCGTTGAACTTGAGGTTGTGGAGGAGCTTGTCGAGCTTGTGGACGAGCTTGAGGAACTTGACGTTGCACTCGTGGTTGGTAGCTCCTCTCTTGGATTTCTTCGCGAATTGCTTCCTCTTGATTGCGCCGATCTCGGTTGCGGTTGGCGATGGCTCGACTTGATTCTTGAAGGGCACGTTGCACCTCACGAGCTTGTGCTTCACATTGTTGTTGTTGAAGACGTTGAGCCTCAGCGTATTGTTCCTCTTGATGTAGACGCGCTCGTTCTTCCTCTTGGCGATGTTGATATTGTCGATCTTGAGCTTGAGCAAACGCAACTTGGTGTGGTGGAGGACGAAGTACTTGCTCATCGAGTTGCTCTTGTGAATGCTTGTCATGTAGCGGATTGCGAGATGCATGACGGTCTTGACGCGCGGCTCGTCTAAGAGTGTTCGATGTCGGTGTACTTGAGTCGGAGAAGGAGTCGTCGGAGTGTCGACTTGAGCGGCTCCGTCTTGAGTATGAAGAAGTTGAAGGAGGACGGTTCACCAACAAGGCATGGATCTCGTCCATTCTTGCATCATTCTCTTGCTTGTGAGCATCGAGCTTGTTGTCGAAGTAGTCCTTTGTATGTTGCTCGGAGAGTCGCAAGTCGGTGGCAAGGTTGTCGATGCGGTCGGTCATCGCTTGTTGCTCTTGATGCAACGCTCGTTGTGCACCAAAGAGGTGGCTCTTGGTGACGAATGATGACATGTCGTCGTCTTGCTCGATGAAGAGTGGGTTGGTAGAAGTACTTGACCTATCCATCATTCCAAGCAAAATGTGAGTTGGAGAAGGAGAAGAACTTATACCAAATGTACCTTGACCGATGTTGACGATGAATCAAGTTCACTCAAATGCGGACAATGAAATAGCACTATTGGTACCAATTCTTGTCGGTTCTCACACCTACACAAGTAAAAGTTTATGGTGGAGCTTGGTTAGGATGGTGGCACAAAATTTGATGCAATTGTTAGTTTGACTCAAAGATGTTGAAAAAGGTTCGCAAATTCCCAAATGAAACAAGTAGACCAAGCAAGTAGTGGAACACAGAAACACACATGCAAATAGAATAATGGGATTGTGCAAACCAAAAATGAGCCAAAATGTGGAGTCCACGAAAATGCTCTTGTTGCACAATACTCGAGAGACGCTAGCATGGTTGCACAATAGGCGGATACGGAGCTTGTGCACAACCTACTAGGCAAAAATGCAACCATCTCTATCCCAAGTATGCTATATGTATGGTATTTTGGTGATATGATCCAAGATGATCGGATATGACAATCTTAATGTAGTATGATGCTATGGTTCTTGCTTATAAGCTCTTTGCTTATTTTTGTCTTTTGCTTAAATGCTTGGTTGGCTCTTTCACTTTTGAGCTCTTTTCTCATGCAAAACTTCACGAACCAAGATAGCAATTGTGTATGCGATGACAACTTGGTGACACAATAGATGATATTGTATATATGCTACGGAGTATGATCACTAATGTGCACAAGTCACGTTGCCGGCAATACTCAATGGCTAGTCTCGAAGGGTAAGCAACGCGAAAGTAAGGCTATGGTGGTTATCAATGCAATGGTAAGGCGTAGACAAAGATGTCGTCGAAGTTACCGTCCGTAGCGATGATGAGTAGTCTACGAAGATGAGCGGTGGTGATGTTGATGTCACACCGTACCTAAATAGCCGAAACACAATAGGACACGGGAAACCACAACTCAAATTCTCGAACTCAAAGTCGAATGGTGGTACGGAGGGTTATGTTCTGTGGGTTGGCGGGAGAAGGTGGTGGTGCTCGAAGTGGGTGGGGTGCGGAGGCGTAGGTGGTGGTGGAGAAGAACTGCAGAAAATGCAGTTTTGGCAGACAAAGCCGGATGATCCGGGCTGGGAGCCGGATGATCCGGGCGCGTCCGTATGATCCGAGTCAGGGTCTGGATGATCCGGGTAGGTCAACTGCGATCGGGGCTGCTCGTGATGAACTCAAAAATGGGAAGAAATTCGAAGATTTCACTGGTTTTGGATGGATTTCGAGGGTGAGATGGTGGGTAAAGGCAAGATCCACGAGTTACACAAGGAATCCACGGATCAAAATCAACAAAACATCATCAAAACCAACAAATCACAAAAAAAATTGGGGGCTATTTTTGGTGCGGATTTTCGGATTTTGGACGAAATCAACAAAATCAAGCTAGAAAACACGGGGTAGGGGCTCCAAAAACGTGATCAACGTGGCTCATGATACCAAGATGATGTAGGGCGGAACCCTAGGGGCCAATCTTTCACGTTTGGAGAGGATCCCTATGAGGAACGCGAAGAACGCGCGGAAGAACACGAGGGAAATCACGGGGGAAAACAAGAGAAACACTCAACCAACACGAAATTGATCACACAAGTGCTAGATCATCGAGGGCACAAAGTAACACGAGATCCAAAGTCAACAAGGGAGGATACAAAGGTAGCCATTCTTCTCCGAGAGGAGGTCTTGATTGTCTTCTCCAGGTGGAGGCCTTGAATCCGGATGGATCTTCTCCGAAGAGGTGCGGTCCCTCATGAGGAGTAGATCCTTGCGGATGAGCAATGCTCTATCTCAAATGATCTAAACCAATGCTACGTCTCGAAGTGAGGAGGAGGAGTCCTATATATAGGCTAGGGGCGAAGGGGTACATGGGCTCAGCCCAACACACGCACGTAGGCAGGGTCTGGATGATCCAGGTGAGGAGCCGGATGATCCGGGCTCTGGCCGTATGATCCGGGAGGAGGCCCGGATGAGCTGGTGATGTGGGTGGTGGCGATGCATGTCCGGATGTCCGGCTGGGGGTCCGGATGTCCGGGCGGGGTCCGGATGATCTCGGTCGGCGTCCGGATGATCCGGCTTCAGGGATGAGATTCGGGTGTCTTCGGCGCAAATTAGCCGGATCATTCGGACCGGGGTCCGGATCGTCCGGGCTCTGTCCGGATCGTCTGGGCCCATGTCCGGATCATCCGGGCCCACGTCCAGATCGTCCGGCCAGCCTGGGACTTGGCGCTTCCCCTCTCCGTCTTCACGCATGTCTTCCGCTTACGGTTCTTCTTGCTTCCTAGCTTCTCCATGGCTAACTCCTTGGTACCTGAGTATGCAAAACGTCTCCGTTTGAGGTAGTAGCCATGTCTCGTATGAATGGAAAGGGAGTTGTGAGAGGAGTGATGTCACCTCGGTTTCAAGAGCTCTTGCACGTGCTCGAGTCATACATCCAAGTGGTGTTGTAGGAGATGTAGATGCTTCCATCGGGGTGATCATGGGATCCTCCGCATCACATTGCCTACGAGCTTTTCACATATTGATCTTTGCTTAGTTACTTCTCCGTTGCCACTATTACGATTACTATAAAACTGATACTGTTACTTTTGCCACCGTTACCGTTACTTACATACTACTTTGCTACTATATACTTTGCTGTAGATATTAAGTATTTCAAGCGTGGTTGAATTGACAACTCAGTTGCTAATACCTCGAATATTCTTTGGCTCCCCTTGTGTCGAATCAATAAATTTGGGTTGAATACTCTACCCTCGAAAACTGTTGCGATCCCCTATACTTGTGGGTTATCAAGACTATTTTCTGGCGCCGTTGCCGGGGAGCATAGCTTTATTCTTTGAGTCACTTGGGATTTATATCTGCTGATCACTATGAGGAACTTGAAAAATGAAAGAACCAAGGTTTTTCCCTCAACTACGAGGGGAGATATGGAACTTCCATCTAGCTCTGCACTTGATTCACCTTCTGTTTTGATTAAACTTGGGACACCTGCACCTGCTATTGATTTTGATATGTTGCCTGTTATTGATGATGCCACTTCTGCCATGCATGATGCTTATGATGAAACTACTTCTGTGCTTGATAATAATGTGCCATTAGGTGAATTTCTTGATGAACAACTTGCTAGGGTTAGAGAGAATGAAATTATGAAACTGATAATATTGATGAAAGTGATGATGAAGATTCTCTCCCTAGATATGAATTGCCTGATGTACCTGAGGGTTATGTTATGGATGAAGAAACTGCTAGAGACCTTTTTGCTTGCAAAGATAGATATGATCTTAAGAAACTGTTAGCTAAGCTGGAAGAAAAGTCTCTGAATGCTAGAATGAAATATGACCCTGCTTTTTCTACTTCACCTATCTGTATTTCTGATAAGGATTGTGATTTCTCTGTCAATCCTCAGTTAATTACTTTGGTTGAATCTAATCATTTTTATGGCTATGAATCTGAAATTGTTGTGGCACATCTTACTAAACTGAATGATATAGCCACCCTATTTACTCATGAGGAAAAGATTCATTATTGCTATATCCTTAAGTTATTTCTGTTCTCATTAAAGGGTGATCCTAAGATATGTTTATTTCTCTTGCTCCTGGTTGTGTGCGTAGTCCCCAGGATATGATTTATTACTTCTCTGCTAAATATTTCCCCGCTCATAAGAAACAAGCTGCCTTAAGGGGAATATATAATTTTGTGCAAATTGAAGAAGAGAGTCTCCCACAAGCTTGGGGAAGGCTTCTCCAATTACTTAATGCTTTGCCTGATCATCCTCTCAAGAAAAATCAAATACTTGATATCTTTTATAATGGACTAATCGATGCTTCCAGAGACCACCTGGACAGTTGTGCTAGTTGTGTTTTTAGGGAAAGAACTGTTGAGCAAGCTGAATTGCTATTGAATAATATCTTGAGTAATGATAATGATTGGACACTTCATGAACCAACTCCGTAGCCAACTCCGAAGAAAAGGGGTATTCTATTTCTCAGTCCTGAAGATATGCAAGAGGCAAAGAAATCTATGAAAGAAAAATGTATTAAAGCTGAAGATGTTAAGAATTTACCACCTATTGAGGAAATACATGGTCTTAATAACCCGACACAAGTAGTAAAGGTAAATTCTCTCTATGGATTTGATGAAAGTGATATCCCTCGTTATAAGTCTGCTAGCCAATGCTTGGATGAGTTTGATAATTTTATTGTTAAACAAGAAAACTTCAATGCTTATGTTGGTAGACAATTGAAACATAATGCTTATATGATTGAACACTTGAGTGATTATATGTCTAGAGTTAAAGGTGACCTTAAACTTATTAGTAAACATGCATCCATGGTTACCACTCAAGTAGAACAAGTGCTTAAAGCACAAGATGATTTGCTCAGTGAATTAAATAATAAGAAAAATGATAATGATGTTAGAGTTATGACTAGAGGTGGCAGAATGACTCAGGAACCTTTGTATCCTGAGGGCCATCCTAAGAGAGTTGAGCAAGATTCTCAGAGAACTAATGTTGATGCACCTAGTCCTTCTAAGAAAAAGAAAAAGAAAAATGATAGGACTTTGCATACTTCTAGTGAACCACCGAGGGAAGCTCAAGTGCGGCCTTGTGAATGGTCGTCAGAAGAGTTTATGGTCCAAGCCGGTTTCAAGGATGAATTTGACGCGTATGTGTGTAATGCTGATCTTGAGGACTTCGTGTCAGATAAGTGCTTACAGTACTACTACCTCACTGATTCCTTTGTGAGAAGGTTTAAATTTACATCCTCGCGCAATTCTCACACGGTTTTATTTGATATACGATGGACCTAGAAGATTTTAATATTGCTTGTAAACTCCCGCAGTGGGGCAATGTGAGTGAACCCCGCAAATCTGAATATAAAGACTTTCTTGCTAGAATCACTATGGGAGAATCTAGAGAAATCACACAAGCTACCATAGGGAGCATTCATGTCCCTTCCATACATTATTTTGCTCTCTTTATAGGTAGATGCATTAACGGTAAAGATGGGGCTTGTCACATGTGCATTCTAGATCTTAGCGTCCTCAAGAGTGCGGTATTAGGTGATAAACAATATAACTTGGAGGCCATTGTCGCACAAAGGCTGCATCTTAATGGTACATGTGGAGATTTGTTTGGTGGGATTTATGCAACTCGTGTAGCTAATTATCTTGGTGTACCCATACATGGAAGTGACATGGAGTTGCCTCCTGCTTATTTAGATTATAGTGCCATGGTTAGCCATCAGTTTCTTGAGAGGAATGAACAGTTCCTCCAGTACCGACTAATCTTTGACAGATGGCGTACTGTCCATGTTGCTCTCCCCGCTCCCACTTTCTTTGACTTTCAGGCAAAAAGGAGATACTTTATAAGTAGGGAAAGGGTGAACGAATATGAGAGGAGGACGAAGGAAGCTCGTCAGGCAGTAGTTGATACATCTCAGTACAACCCCGACTACGACTTTGGATATCCGCCAGGCCAGTAGTGGCCATAGACCAACTTAGGCCAAAAGCCTAATCTTGGGGGAGTACATATTTCTCACCGACATTATATTCACGTTCACACAGTCATGCTAGTTGTCGGTGCTCATACTTTTTCATTGTACTATCCATGCTAGTTTGTTTCCTTTTCTTGCTTTCTTCTTGTGTGTTTGAAAAACCTTAAGAAATAACAAAAAAAATTAGTTATAGCTTTTAGCTAGTTTACTTTCCATGCTTGTAGTAGTAATATTAAAAGAAAACCTAGAAAGATTTCTCGTTCTTCTTTTGCTTGTTGGGAGCTTTCCCGTGTAAATAGTTTTATTTCTTTTCTTTGGGGGTCGAGAGGAGAGGACCACGATGAAAATGTTGAGTGGCTCTCATAGGCATAATTGTTAATCTAACCAAGAGCCCATATTACCTTGTCTTCTCCTTTGAATTAACTGCTTGCAGATTCTAGCTTAGTCCAATGCACGTGCACTATTATTATTATCCACACCGTTCGGTCGTGCGAGTGAAAGGCAATAATGACGATATATGATGGACTGGTTGAGATGAGCGAAGCTGGTACGAACTCGGCCTATCTTGTTTTTGTAAATATGATTAGTCTGTTGTTCCTGATTCAGCCTATTATGGATGAAACATGTTTGCAATGACAATTAGAGATTATAGTTGCTCATGCCATGCTTAATTAGCTAGGAGTTTATAATGGTTTACCTTGCATGCCAACATGCTATTAAAATGGTTGTGATGTGGTATGATAGGGTGGTATCCTCCTTTGAATGATTCGAGTGGCTTGACTTGGCACATGTTCACACATGTCATTGAAACAAAATCAACATAGCCTCCATGATATTTATGTTCATGGTGATTTATATCCTACTCATGCTTGCACTCATTGTTGATTAATCTTAATGCATATTCATGACTGTTGTCGCTCTCTAGTTGGTTGCTTCCCAGTCTCTTTCTAGCCTTCACTTGTACTAAGCGGGAATACTGCTTGTGCATCCACTTCCATAAACCTCAAAGTTATTCCATATGAATCCACCATACCTTCTTATATACGGTATCTACCTGCCGTTCCAAGTAAATTTGTATGTGCCAAACTCTAAACCTTCAAATGAAATTATGTTTTGTATGCTCGAATAGCTCATGTGTCAACTAGGGCTGTCTATATCTTCCATGCTAGGTGGGTTATTCTCGCAATGAGTGGACTGCTCTCATCATTCACAAGAAAATGGCCGGTAACCGGGATACCCGGTCCCATGCTTAAATCAAATCAAAATAATTGCAAACAAAACTCCCCCAGGATTGTTGTTAGTTGGACAGCACCCGTTGTTTCGGACAAGCCATGGATTGATGTTTGTTGGTGGTGGGGGAGTATAAACTTTACCATTCTGTTTGGGGACCGCCTATAATGTGTGTAGCATGGAAGATATCGAGATCTCTTAGTTGTTATGTTGACAATGAAAGTATACCTCTCAAAATATTATTTATCTCTGTTTCAAAACTCGATCTCTGGCACCTCTACAAATCCCTGCTTCCCTCTGCGAAGGGCATATCTATTTACTTTTATGTTTGAGTCATCATCCTCTTATTAAAAAGCACCAGTTGGAGAGCACCGCTGTCATTTGCATGCATTGCTACTAATTTATATTGAGTATGACTGTCACTAGATCTCTTTTACCATGAATTACAATGCATAGTCAGTCCTTAATCTTCAGGGGTGCTCTGCATTTATGTTTTGCGGTCTCAGAAAGGGCTAGTGAGATACCATCTTGTTATATCATATTATAATTGTTTTGAGAAAGTGTTATCATCCGAGATTTATTATTATTGCTTGCTAGTTGATTATGTCATTGATATGAGTAAATATGAGACCTAAATGTTATTGTGAATATGGTTAGTTCATAATCTTTGCTGAAAACTTGAATGTTGGCTTTATGATGCGGAGCATTCCACGTTCATCCCCATGTACACTCCGACTACTCTCCAAGCCCCTAGTGCACATATGACGAGACCTCGAACAAACGCCATTGGACACAAGGTGAACTCGCTCCTCTCTGAACCTTCACTTCCCACATGTCAGACATGGTTACTACCTCAAATATATGTGCTATGCATGACCAGGAACAAGGAGGAAGACCATGGACAAGACGGCGAGGACACCAAGTACAAGGACCAAGAGAAGAAGTTGTCCGAAGCTACAGCGGCCGGACGTCCGACCAGGACCGGACGTCCGATGACTCCCAGGCTCCGAACGACCGACTAAGGCCGGACGTCCGACGACCATCAGCCACCGGACGACCGACAACGTCCGGAAATCCAACACATCCACACCCGAGCCAAATCGCCGGACGTCCGACAAGTACCGAACGACCGGATCCTCGCGAGCCACCAGACGTCCGGTACCCGTCGGACGACCGGCGCCTGTGCGCTGCCATGTGTTGGGCCGCAGCCCATGTACCCCTTCACTTACCCTTTCATTCACCCATGACTATATATACTCCTCCACCTCCTCCTAGTTAGGTTTAGCGTTGATTTAGCTCAAGTTAGAGATAGAGCTTCGCTCATCCATCGGATCTCCTCCTCGTGAGAGACCGCGGCCTCCTTGGAGAAGATCCTATCGGATTCAAGACCCCCTCGTGGGAAGATCCCCTTGTGGATTCAAGACCTCCTCATGGAGAAGATCGGTTACCTTTGTATCCTTACCTTTGTTGATTGTGGATCATATGTATCTCTTTGTGTTCGGTGAGCTAGCACTTGTGTGATTGATTCCTTGTTGGTTGAGTGATTTCTCTCTCGTTTCCTCCGTGTTCCCCTTTGTGCTTCCGCGTGTTCTTCGTGATTCCCCATAGGATCCACTCCAAACGTGAAAGATCGTCACCATAGGGTTCCACCCTACATCATAATGGTATCATGAGCCACGTTAATCACGTTTTTGGAGCCCCTACCCCTCTTTTTCTAGCTTGATTTTGTTGATTTCGTCCTAAATCCGAAAATCCCCACCAAAAATAGCCCCTAAAATTTTTTCTGATTTGTTGGTTTGATGATGTTTTGTTGATTTTGATCCGTGGATTTGCTTGGTTTCAAGTGGATATAGCATTTCCCCAAGTTTCCCCATCTTTCATCCACGAAATCCCGCGAATTTTGACCCCGAAATCTCCAATTTCCGCCCAAAATCGCGCCCGGATCTGAAATTTCGCGTTGACCCCGACCCACCAGACGACCGGAGTTTTACGGATGTCCGGAGCCCCAGGAACGACCGGACGTCCGACCTTTTCCGGACGACCGGAACCCCTAACCCGAACCAAATTTACGGTTTTCTGACTTTTCCGGACGTCCGACGCCCCGGACATCCGACTTTTCCAGACGTCCGTAACCTGTAGTTTCAGACTTCGGTTAATTTTTGTTTTGTCCATAACTAATTCATCCAAACTCCGATTTTGATGTTCTTTAGCTCGTTTTGAAGCTCTTGACATCCCCCTTCCCACAAAAATACCACCAACATCATTTGACTCCTTAAAAGTTTTGGAACTTTGGCATCTTTGCCTAGGCCTTCCACCATATCATCCGCATAGCCACCACCGACTTCCATAACCTAACCCATTTTGCTTGTCATAGCGTTAGTGGTTGCTTGAGTAGTGATTTGAGTCTCCTAAGGTGTTTCGTCTACTTAGGGAAGATTACTTCTTCATCAACCACCACAACCATATCTTCTGCATAGGCTTACCCACCATACACTTTGGACAACCCAACTTAACCCAATAGTTGTTTGAGCTTGTTTGAGTTGTGGCTTGTGTCTCCTAAGGTGTTTCAGCTACTTAGGGATGGCAAGTTCAACTCCGACACGTGTATAGCCCATCATTCCACTTCCGCATTGCCAAGTGCAAACCACCACCGCTCTTCGCTACCACCATTTGACATTTGTCATTTGAGATTTTGAGTTCGCGGTTTTTCCGTTTCCTAAGGTGTTTTGGCTACTTAGGGACGAGTCTCCATCATCTTGGTATCTACATCAAGAACACCGCCACTCATCATCACAAAGGACGGTAACCTCGACGACAGCATTGTATATTCCCCTTGCAAATTGCATTGTTAACCCCTAGCCCATTTTGCATTACTTGCCTATCGAGACTAGCCATTTGAGTATTGCCGACAACGTTACTTGTGCACATTAGTGATCATACTTCCCATTGCATACATACCATATCATATTGGTATCATATCTTGTGTCAAAAGTTTGTTCCCGCATATACACAATTGCTATCTTCGTTTGTGCATTGTGCAAAAGTGGCCATAGAAAAAAAAGAAAAGAACTAAAGCTTTTAAGCAAAAGAAAGAGAGCAAAGAAGCTTGTAAGCAAGTGCCATAGCATCATACCACATTGCACATAAGATTGTCATATCCGATCATCTTGGATCATCTTGAGAGAAACACCGGGAACCATACATACATAGCATACTTGGAATAGAAGTTTATCCATTTTGCATCTTATAGGTTGTGCACAAGTGTCGTATCCGCCTATAGAGCAATCGTGCTAGCGTCTCTCTTGAGTTGTGCAACACGAGCATTTTCCGTGGATTCCACATTTTGTGCTCATTCCTTGGTTGCACGACCCCATTTATCTATCCGTGTGTGTGTTTCCGTGTGCCATTCTTTGCTATTGGTCAATTTGTTTCACTTGCGAATTTGTGAATCTCTTTCAACATTATTGACTCTTGCTAACATTTTGCATCAAATTTTTGTGCCACTGTCCTCACCGAGCTCCACCATAAGCTTTACTTGTGTAGGTGTGAGAACCGACAAGGATTGGTACCAATAGTGCTATTTCATTGTCCGCATTTGACTGAACTTGATTCATTATCAACATCGGTCAAGGTACATTGGTATAAGTTCTTCTCTTTCTCCCACTCATATTTGCTCGAGTCTTGTGATGGATAGGCAAGGCATTTCATCTCCGGTCTACGACAACAACGACGGCGTGAACAACTACATCACCAAAGCGTCTATCCTCGATCTACAACGACAAGTGCAAGGCGCACAATCAAGATTGCGAGAGCACATCGAGAAGAAGCTTGCCGCACATAAAGAGGAGCAAGATGCAAGGACGGAGGATATTCGAACCTTGCTCAAGTCTACTTCCCCTTCATCATCTTCAAGGCGGCGACATTCAAGCCACAAGTCTTCGGAGCGCCAAAAAGATGCAAGTGCAAATCGTCCTCGTCTACATCTACATGGCGACCACCATCACGTTCGTGATCAACATAGTCATGAAGGGCAAGTCACCTCCAAGCATCATGTGCACGACGATGACAAACGCCAACGAGCTCAAGCACGACAACGACATCATCATCATGAAGATGCTCCACAAGCGCAAATGCACAAGTCCCAACAAGCCCTACTTCACGCCAAGTCGACGCTTCATGAGCACAAAAGAAGACCGCGAGACGACCACCACCAAGACGGCGCTACGGCTACATCAACCACTTCGGCATCTTCGCCAAGTGTTCTCAAGGCATCTTCGCCTTTGGACGTACGCCATCTTTGCCTACTTCCCACGAGTACGCCTACAATGACTTCATCAAGTCCAAGGCGACCACCTTCGAGAGAGGGCGACACTTCCATCTTCGGAAGCCCCCCAAGGAAGATGGCCGAGCATGGGAAATTCCCTTCGGTCATGGAGACGAACTACGAGGTGCCACATCAAATGGGCCTCCAACAACAACACGGTGACAAGACGGTCGAGCAAGGGCCATCCCCTTCAACTACGGCGACGAGCGTGAACCTCTTCAACAACATGAAGACGACGCCCACATTGGACTCCTACTCCGAGTCAAGCTATGCGACCGCGCATGGAGACATTTGCACCAACATCTCTCCGACACCCACATATGTTGAGATGCCTCATTTGTCATGTGAGGAGAGCCACCACCCCATGAGAGAGATGAGTGCCTCCACCATATGTGACATTGAGAGCATTCCCTATGAGAGGATGAGTGTGACCACCACTAGCCCCACACATGAGAGCATGCCACACATCCTATGTGAGGTTGAGCGCCATTTGAGTGACTCCACCAACCATATGAGTGAGAGCATCCTTGAGGGAGTGAGTGAGCCACAACACTTAGCAAGTGAGGTAGTTGACATGGCATGTGAGGCCACTATGATTTCTAACGACTTAACCTCTACTCCTTGTGTGTTTTCTTCTTTGGTGCTAGGTCTCCTACATGAAGACACGCCTATACGCGACGAGTCCATCCCTCCAATGGAAAAACCGATGGCCATGGTGGACGATGATGCACCCCCCACATGGTTCCATCAAGATGAAGATGACAACGAGTGGATCTTCAACACCTCACCTACAACACATGAGCGACGCTCCAAAGGTAACATAGGTGATGGTGCTTCTCTTGTCCCACTAGTGGACTCTGTTGACAATGATTGCTTCCATGATGTTGACTCACCTATACCCATGCTTCATGCTAGTGAGACTTCTTCATGCCTTGACTTACCTATTTATGATGAATATGATGATGAGCATGTTGAGTTGCCTAGTTGTGATGCTATGCTCCATAGGATATCATGTGAAAATTCTATTGGTCACATCATGTTTGACAATCCATTGAACTTGTCATATGCTATGAGTGAGATCTCCCATATTGCATCTTTACAATCTCAACATAGTAACTATGCATGCCCCATTAAAATAAATCATATTTGCACTTATGGCATAGATGACGAGATGATGGCCATTGGCTTTTGGTTTTCATGTGATGATATTGCCATGCTTCCTTTACATGATTTGCGCAATTCATCTACTATGCCATGCCATGATCACATTGAACCAAATATGCTTTGTTTTGGATGTTGTCAATATTCTCCATGTGATGTTTCCGTTAATGCTCATGAGGAGACCCCCATAGTTTCCTCATACATATTAGGAGATTTTGATGCATTCCATACTTTGCATGATTCCCATAATCGCGTGCACCGTATGCATTCCATGAATAACAATCCTCTAGATATTTCTCGTGATGCATTACACAATTTAAGTCTCCATTATGTCATACATAACAACAAACCTATCATGATGGATGACATGTTTCTATATCATGCATCTCATTTATTTGAGCATTGGATATTTTGTGCTAACCGACACATGCACGTGCGCATCATGATGGATGATGTGTACATATACCATGCACACACAATTTTCTCTTTGTCTTTGTTTTGTGTAGGTACTCATGTATACTCGTCAACCTCTCAATCCCAAGAGTTGACGAAACGAGCTCTTGAGAGCAACGATGACTTGGGATCCCGTGGACTATCCTTTCCACCATTCCCTTCGCGCAACGACTACGCGCATCTCTTCTACTTAGCTCTCACACGTCTATGGGCTATTTACCACTTGTCACCTTATGCTCATTTTCCCATGTTCACTTTGCATGTTATACTTGCTTCTATGCATTTGCCATGCAATTGTGACCCTTGCTTGCATCTACCCATGATTCACCATTATGATACTTCTATGTGTATTTGCATGCTTGGTGGAGATCCTTGTTGCTATTGCCATGTTTATGATGTGCCTCATACTATTGTTGATTCTTGTGTTGGGAGAGTCATGATGTTACATTGCTATTTACATAGGACTTCTTGCCAACACCATGAACCTACTTTCCTCATATCTTGCTTTCATTCTTGTGCTATGACATGTGAATTATTCATGCCCACTATTTGCACACATGACATGCTTGCCATGATTCCTTCTAGTATGTTGCATCTTCGCACTACTAGCATGCTTGACTCGATCGCTATGATTGCTTGCTATGTTGCATCACCCATGTTCCAATATCACTTGCTTTCTTGGGTTGATGACATAGATGTTGATGCCTCTCACTTGATTTGTCATGATCATTGCCTCTTGTCTCCATTAGTTGCATCTCTCATATCACCTTGTATTGAGTGCCAACTTGCTATGCTTATTGATCTTGGAGACTTGAACACTTTACTTGTGATGCATGCTTGTTTGATTGAGCCTATTGTATTCGGTTGTTATCGCATCATATGCCTCCATACTATGCAATACTCCCTTGTCATTTCTTATGATGAGCATGATGCATACACTTGTTGGGTATCTTACCACACGAATGATAGGTTTTGCCCTTTCGCTAACCTCATTTGTTTTTCCAAGTGTTTCTCGTGTTCTTTCATTTTGAAGGATTTACAAGCCGGTACCACCACGAGACATATTGGTTATGTGAAGGCATACAAGATGTGTGAATCCATCATCCTTGAGAAACTCCTAAAGGTGACCTACTTCTCTTTGAGCCATCCTCAAATACGCATATTGGATGGGTCACTCTTTCATTGTTGTTTCCTTCTTGTTGTCTACATGATACATCTCGTGAACGGAGGAGCGACATTGGAAATTGGCTACATGGACCTTCACATTGAGGAGCGCTCTCACTTATTGGATGCACCTTCGGAACTCCACTCATGCCTCGACATCGAACTTTGGTACACCAACACCTCCATATTTGTTGATTGTGCTCATACATGTCATGCTCGATGGACATATCATAGTCACCACAAGTTTTCACCCCATGCATGGATTGACTCATATTATGCTTGTCTTGTTGCATCTATTTCCATGTCATCCATGATATATGAGCTTGTGCATTTTCTTAGCAAATTTGTTGTGACCTTTCTTGATGGCATATTCATACATCGTGATTATATTGCCTATCATCAATTGCATGATAACATAATCATATTGAGCATACATTACCATATTCATGCTATTGATGAACCGTCTCTCTACGACATCATTTTGCATGATGGTAGAATTTGTCGCTTTGTGCACCATGCTTTTGTTCCCATGAATGCTTTGCATCTCATTCTAGATCATATTGATAAGTTTCATGCGCTTTGTCACGACCAATCTTGCCGCACGGACTCATTCTTCCATGATGGACACTTTGTGTGCGCTAACCATTGTATTTCCGAGTGTTGCTTGTGTTTGCTCATTTTGCATGTACCACATACCCGAGACACCTTGGACTACTTGGATTGCGCCATGTCTTCAACTTCGTCCAACTACAAGTCCGTCCACAACAACCGTTTCCATGGTGGTGAGGATCACGATCCGAGGTCGGATCTTTCCCAAGGGGGGGGAGATGATGCGGAGCATCCCACGTTCATCCCCATGTACACTCCGACTACTCTCCAAGCCCCAAGTGGACATATGACGAGACCTCGAACAAACGCCATTGGACACAAGGTGAACTTGCTCCTCTCCGAACCTTCACTTCCCACATGTGAGACATTGTTACTACCTCAAATATATGTGCTATGCATGACTAGGAACAAGGAGGAAGACCATGGACAAGACGGCGAGGACACCAAGTACAAGGACCAAGAGAAGAAGCTGCCCGAAGCTACAGCGGCCGGACGTCCTACCAGAACCGGACGTCTGACGACTCCCAGGCTTTGGACGACCGACCAAGGCCGGACATCCGACGACCATCAGCCACCGGCCGACCGACAACGTCCGGAAATCCAACACATCCACACCCGAGCCAAATCGCCGGACATCCGACAAGTACCGGACGACCGGATCCTCGCGAGCCACCAGACGTCCGGTACCCGTCGGACGACCGGCGCCTGTGCGCTGCCATGTGTTGGGCCGCATCCCATGTACCCCTTCACTTACCCTTTCATTCACCCATGACTATATATACTCCTCCACCTCCTCCTAGTTAGGTTTAGCATTGATTTAGCTCAAGTTAGAGATAGAGCTTCGCTCATCCATCGGATCTCCTCCTCGTGAGAGACCGCGGCCTCCTCGGAGAAGATCCTATCGGATTCAAGACCCCCTCGTGGGAAGATCCCCTTGTGGATTCAAGACCTCCTCACGGAGAAGATCGGTTACCTTTGTATCCTTACCTTTGTTGATTGTGGATCATATGTATCTCTTTGTGTTCGGTGATCTAGCACTTGTGTGATTGATTCCTTGTTGGTTGAGTGATTTCTCTCTCGTTTCCTCCGTGTTCCCCTTTGTGCTTCCGCGTGTTCTTCGTGATTCCCCGTAGGATCCACTCCAAACGTGAAAGATCGTCACCATAGGGTTTCAATCTACATCACTTTACATATTTGCAACAACAAGATCAAATAGAGTTTGTAAAAGTTTTTCTTTATCACTTTCAGTTTGTCAACTGAATTGCTTGAGGACAAGCAAAGGTTTAAGCTTGGGGGAGTTGATACGTCTCCAACGTATCTACTTTTTCAAACACTTTTGCCCTTATTTTGGACTCTAACTTGCATGATTTGAACAAAACTAACCTGGACTGACGTTGTTTTCAGCAGAACTGCCATGGTGTTATTTTTGTGCAGAAATAAAAGTTCTTGGAATGACCTGGAAATCCAATCAGCAACTTTTTGGAACTAATAAAAAATATTGGCGAAAGAATCAATGTCAGGGGGGCCACACCCTGTCCACGAGGGTGCAGGGCACCCCCCACTAGGGCGCGCCCACCTGCCTCGTGGGCCCCTTGAGGCTCCACTAACCTCAACCTCGACTCCATATATTCACTTTCGAGGAGAGAAAAATCAGAGAGACTCATTCATCACGTTTGACGATACGGAGCCGCCGCCAAGCCCTGTTCTTCCTCGGGAGGGCTGATCTGGAGTCCGTTCAGGGCTCCGGAGAGGGGAATCTGTCACCATCATCGTCATCAACAATCCTCCATCACCAATTTCATGATGCTCGCCGCCATGCGTGAGTAATTCCATCATAGGCTTGCTGGATGGTGATGGGTTGGATGAGATTTACCATGTAATCGAGTTACTTTGGTTAGGGTTTGATCCCTAGTATCCATTATGTTCTAAGATTGATGTTGCTATGACTTTGCCATGCTTAATGCTTGTCACTAGGGCCCGAGTGCCATGTTTTAAGATCTGAACCTATTATGTTTTCATGAATATATGTGAGTTCTTGATCCTATCTTGCAAGTCAATAGTCACCTACTATGTGTTATGATTCGGCAACCCTGAAGTGACAATAATCGGGACCACTCCCGGTGATGACCATAGTTTGAGGAGTTCATGTATTCACTAAGTGTTAATGCTTTGGTCCGGTACTCTATTAGAAGGAGGCCTTAATATCCCTTAGTTTCCAATAGGACCCCACTGCCACGGGAGGGTAGGACAAAAAATGTCATGCATGTTCTTTTCCATAAACACGTATGACTATATTCGAAATACATGCCTACATTACATTAATGAATTGGAGCTAGTTCTGTGTCACCCTATGTTATAACTGTTGCATGAGGACTCACATTCGACATAATTATCCATCACTGATCCATTACCTACGAGATTTTCACATATTGATCTTTTCTTAGTTACATCTCCGTAACCACTGTTACGATTACTACAAAACTGCTACTGTTACTTTTTCCACCGTTATCGTTACTTCCATACTACTTTGCTACTAAATACTTTGATGCAGATATTAAGTCTTCCAGGTGTGGTTGAATTGACAACTCAGCTGCTAATACTTGAGAATATTCTTTGGCTCCCCTTGTGTCGAATCAATAAATTTGGGTTGAATACTCTACCCTTGAAAAATGTTGTGATCCCCTATACTTGTGGGTTATCAGTATTCACTATGTGTTAATGCTTTGTTTCGGTTCTATATTAAAAAGTGGCCTTAATATCCCTTAGTTTCCTTATGGAACCCACTGCTATGGGAGAGTAGGACAAAAGATGTCATGCAAGTTCTTATTATAAGCACATATGACTATATACGAAATGCATGCCTACATTACATTGACGAATTGGAGCTATTGAGTATCGCTCTAGGTTGTGATTGTTATATGATGAATGTCACCCAACACAAATATCCATCACCAATCCAATGCCTATGCTTTTCACATATTGATCTTTCCTAAGTTATTTTTGTTGTTGCTGTTGTTACAATCACTACAAAAACTGCTACTGTTACTGTTACTGTTACCATTAGTACTGCTATTGTTACCACTGCTATCAAATTACCATACTACTATGCTATTGATCACCTTGTTGCAGATATTTAGTTCTCCAGGAGAGTTTGAATTGACAACTCAATTGCTAATACTCATGAATATTCTTTGGCTCCCCTTGTGTTGAATTAATAAATTTGGGTTAAATACTCTACCCTCAAAAATTGTTGTGACCTCCTATACTTGTGGGTTATCAACTAGTAGTTATGCGTTTGATCTCTCTCTCTCTCTCTCATGTTCTTGATCCGACATGATCTTGATGTAGCCATGTACTTTGTTAATATAGTCGGGTCATATGGTGTTTTCCCTCTCTACCTTGTTGTCATGAATTGAGTCTAGCTCTTTGAGATCACTTGATGTATGTCTTGCATGTGGTTACCCGCGGTGACAATGGGGTATTCCATTGAGTTACTTGATATACGTTCTGGTAATCAACTTGCGGATTCTTGAGGTGACATTGGGGTAATCTAGGCATAGGGGTTGATACACGTTTTTGTCCTACGTTCTCCGATGGAAACTTTAGATGGATTATTTGTTGCACGTTGAGCGATTGTTATATGATTCAATTATGTTAGCACCGTTGAGAGACTACACTAGTGAAAGTATGAGCCCTAGGCCTTGTTTCCAAGCATTGCAATACTGTTTGTACTCACTTTTGTTACTTGTTACCTTGCTGTTTTTATTATTTCAGATTACAAAAAACTATATCTACTATCCATACTACACTTGTATCACCATCTCTTTGTCGAACTAGTGCACCAATACAATTTATCATTGTATTGGGTGTGCTGGGGATAGAAGAGATTCCTTGTAGTTGATTGCAGGGTTGTTTGAGAGAAACCATCTTCATCAGACACCTCCCACGGATGATAAATCTTAGGTCATCCACTTGAGGGGACTTTGTTCTTGTCCTACAAAACTCTGCGCTTGAAGGCCCAACAAAGTCTACAAGAAATAAAGTTGCATAGTAGACATCAGCTTCCGCCCTGGTGCATCGTCAAGGAGGAGCGTCGGGCGTCGCCACCCTTGCCCAAGGCGTGCGGTCGCATTCTGCACTACCTCAACAGCGGCAGCAGCTATTTGTCCTCCTGGAGCGCCATGATGGTGCAGGAGTATGCTGATCGGGAGCAGCATGGGCGGCACAGCCGCAATGCCGCGTACGGGTCCAAGTTCGTGGACTCGAACGACCCCCCGCCACACATCACAGCGGACCCGGAACTGGCGTACGCCTAGGCCCTTTACCGCTCGGTGACAACGTCGAAGACGGACAAGCGTCGTCTCCTCCACCTCGATGGGGAGATGGCCAGCTACGGCGAGGAATGGTCCCTCGCTGAGATCAACGCCGCCAACGATGCCTCCTCCAACGACCGCCGCACTCTCCCCCACCCGACGTCCTCGGTGGCCGCTACCACACTATGCACGTTAGGAGGAAGCGGAGATATGCACGAGCGTCAGGCGGCCACCGGGAAGTCGTGTCGCGATGCCGCCGCCTTCCGTCGCCCGATGACGGAGGAGGAGCCGCTGGCCAACCAGCATGACCTACGAGGTCACAGTCAAATATAGGATAATTTAGGGTTTTATTTTAAGGTTTTTAGTTGATCGAACAGAATATCATTCGGTTTTATGTATAAATTATACTAATTTCAATGAAATCCGCCGTGTTTATATCAAAATTCGTCCGATTCGATCGAATTTTGTCCGGTTGGTTTGAGTTGTTGTCAAAATGTATACAACTAGTGTTGGATGTCGTCCTCTCAAATCCGTATCCGCGGACAGATGCGGGGGGAAATTTACGGGTTGCCTGGAGATGCAAGGAGTAGGAAATTATCGTAGAACAATTATTTTTTTAGTAAAGCAAAGCTTTATTACTTAACTAGGCTTAGGCAGATCGCCCAAGACACATTCACCCACATGGGCAGGTACATCAGAGTCCCACTCGACAAAGTGGTTTGGTACATACGTATGACCAACATTAGCGAGCTCATGCGCTACGGTGTTTGCACTGCGTCTACACACCGAGATAGTGTATTTGGAGAACCAAAGTTTGAGTTGGTATTTCATGTCTTCGATGTCTGCCGTGTATGCCGATGAGTCCACTCTGCTCAAGTCCAGCGCCTCAGCCAAGAGTTTTGAGTCAATTTCAAACTCTGCTTGAAAGATCCCGAGGTCTGCAGCAGTGTTGATGGCGTGGTACATGGCCAAGCCTCGGCCGCAAATGCATCACTTATATAGTCCAGCCTTCCAGCGTGGGCACAAACTAGACTGCCATCTCATGTTCTCACAGCAACGCCCCAACCTGCCAGTTGTTGTCCAGGCACAAAGGAGCCATCTACATTAATCTTGTATGTCAGATCCGTCGAGGTCTCCACTTGTCGGGCGGTGGCTTGACTGTTGGCTTCCCAAAAATCTGCAAGTACTCGAGAACGTAGCCTCTCATACGCCTCGCCACATCTGTAGCCTCCAGGGGCATTTCTCCTTCCTACAGTTTGTTTCTATTGGACCACCATAGCCACCAGAAGGTAAGCATATGCAGCCTCTTTTTATCATCTAGCCCCCAAAGAAGATCGAACATAGCATGCACGGACATAATCTTCTCAAGTCCCTGACGTACGCCCTCTAGGGCAAGATCTCTCCAAAGCTCCTTCGCTACTTTGCACTTGATAAAAAGATGTGCTCCATCCTCGCCCGCCCTTTCGCAAAACAGGCATTTCGTATCTGCAATGGATAAGCCTTTATGTGCTACATTCGTGTGTAGAGCAAGGGACTCATGCTTGACTCTCCATGCAAACATATGTATGTTGCGGGGGCATGGCAGCTTGAAAATCCTCTTCCACGAATCATCATTGTTCCTATTTAGGTTCTTGGGATCACTTGCGCTACCCCCACACCTCAGTTAGCTTTTGTCTTTTCCAGCTGGACATGTAACTTATACGCACTCTTGACGGAATGGATCCCCTTGGAGTCGTACTACCAGGCAATGAAGTCTTGCACGCCCTCACGCAGAGGGATCTGGAGGATGTGCTTAACATCATCAGCCCAAAAATTGTCTCTTACTAGATGCTCGTCCCAGCTTCTAGTTGTAGGGTCTATGAGGTCACTAACCAACTCCAGCAGGCTTGAACCTCTCGGTGTAATGACTCCCCGAGACCAAGGTCGAGGGATCCATGGACCAGACCATATTTTTACTCTTGTACCATCTCCAATCCTCCAAATATACCCTTCCCAGAAAAGTTGGAGCCCATGCAACAAGCTGCGCCAAGAGTAGGAGATAGCATCCCTTGGTTGTGCATCCAGGATGTGGCCATTAGGGTAGTATCGGGCTTGCAGAATTCTTTCACACAGAGACTCAAGACACCAGATGAGCCTCCAAATCTGCCTGGACAACATCGCGACATTAAACCCATGCATGTCACGGAAGCCTAAATCGCCCTGAGCCTTAGGCAACGTTAACTTCTGCCAACCTATCCAGTGGGTGGTGAGCTCCTTATCCTATTGGCTCCACTAGTAGTTGCCGATGAGCGAGCTAAGTTCCTCGCAGAATGATTTTGTTAGGTAAAAACATGACATAGAAAATGTGGGAATAGCTGGCACTACAGTCATGACTAGAGCTTCTTTTCCTGATTTAGCAATCAGCTTTTCTTTCCACCCATACACTCTTCCTGCCATTGCCCCCTTCACAAATGCAAAAGCTTTCTTCCTAGATTTACCCACATCAACTGGTAGCCCGAGATATTTCTCATTCCAAGACATGCTATGGATTTGCAAGGCACCCTTGACAGCAGATTTATCGGCATCTTTTGTGTTCGGACTGATCATGATAGCAGACTTCTCCAGATTGATACACTGGCCGGAGCACTCCTCGTAGAGGTCTAGAATTTCACGCAGAGCTTGAGCTTCTTCCTGCCGGGCTTTGAGCAGCAACATCGAGTCACCGGCGAACAATAGGTGTGATACCACAAGAGCACGCGGGCAGATTTTTATGCCGCTGATTCAGCCGGCTGCTTCCGCGTCATGGAGGAGAGCAGACAACCCCTCGGCGCAGATGATGAACAGGTAGGGCGATGCTGGATCCCCCTGGAGGAGGCCGTGGGAGGGGGTGAACTGCTCGGTAAGTCCCTCATTCAACTTAATCTGATACCGCACCGAGGTGACGCAGTGCATGACCATGTCAATCCATCTGTCGCCGAAACCAAGTTTAGTAAGCATGGCCCTTAGGAAATCCCATTCGACCCGATCGTATGCTTTTCTCATATTCGCCTTCACCACTACTATACCTTCAACTCCTTTCTTCTTGTTCAGTAGGAAATGAGACAACTCATATGCTATAAGGACGTTATCGGTAATCAGCCTACCGGGTACAAATGCACTTTGATTATCAGAGATTATGTCTGGGAGGATCAGCTTCAGGCGATTTGCAATCACTTTTGACACCAGTTTGTAGATCATGTTGCACAGGCTGATCGGCCATAGATCCTTGACTCTGTTAGGGTTCTTCACTTTTGGGATCAAAACCAGGACGGTTTCATTCCACCCTTCCGACATTGGGCCCCCATTAAGGACTGACATCACCTCCTCCACAACCTTGTCTCCCATGAAGTGCCAGTGTTCTTTATAGACGATTGATGGCATACCGTCCGGACCAGGCACCTTCAAGTCACCAATATGATCAAGGGCCGCCTTCACCTCCTCACGTGTCACCACTGCTTCCAAAATTGCCCTCATAGCACTGGTCACCGGGGCTCAACTTTGTTGATGAGTTCGGCCATGCGGTTTCCTCTAGTAGGAGAGAATAGATCCTGAAAAAAAGAACAAACATAGTTATTTAGGTCCTCTCCTTCCTTCACCTCTGACCCATCCTCCTTCCTCAATGTTTTCACCCTATTCGCCTTCCTTCTCACCGACGCGACAACCATGAAATAGCGTGTACTTTTGTTGCCATCCCTTCGCCACGAGACGCGTGACCTCCGTTTTGGCTTGATGTTCTTCTTTTCCTCCAGCTCCTCAACCACGCACCTCCACCTTGCTTCCTCTCTAATTTTCTCTTCTGATACCGGTGCGCACATACACACTTCCAGGGCCTTTCGGGCTTTCTTCAGGCGATCCTCTAACTCACCAACCACCTCCTTACTCCACATCGTCATTCTCCCCGCCACACACCATAGGGCAGTAGCCACATCACCCCTTCCCTCCAAGCATCCTTCCTCCCAAGCACCCTGCACCTTCGCACTGCATCCCTCCTCCTGGAGCCACCATGCCTCAAAACAGAAACCACAGCCACCTCCTTTCACCCTCCTGTTTTCTCCTTTCGTGCATACAACTTAGGTCGATGTTCTGAATGACGAGGGGCTCCATTGAGGACAGTGAAATCCGGAAACCATTCACACCACTTAGGGTTTGCCATGGCTCTTGATGTCTACTATGCAACCTTCTTCTTGTAGACGTTGTTGGGCCTCCAAGTGTAGAGGTTTGTAGGACAGTAGCAAATTTCCCTCAAGTAGATGACCTAAGGTTTATCAATCCGTGGGAGGCGTAGGATGAAAATGGTCTCTCCCAAACAACCTTGCAACCAAATAACAAAGAGTCTCTTGTGTCCCCAACACACCCAATACAATGGTAAATTGTATAGGTGCACTAGTTCGGCGAAAGATGGTGATACAAGTGCAATATGGATGGTAGATACAGGTTTTTGTAATCTGAAATTATAAAAATAGCAAGGTAACGAATAACAAAAGTGAGCGAAAACAGTATTGCAATGCCTCGAAACCAGGCCTAGGGTTCATACTTTCACTAGTGCAAGTTCTCTCAACAATGATAACATAATTAGATCATATAACAATCCCTAAACATGCAAGAAAGAGTCACTCCAAAATCACTAATAGCGGAGAACAATTGAAGAGATTATGGTAGGGTACGAAACCACCTCAAAGTTATTCTTTCTGATCAATCCATTGGGCTATTCCTATAAGTGTCACAAACAACCCTAGAGTTTGTAGTAAAATAACACCTTAAGACACACATCAACCAAAACCCTAATGTCACCTAGATACTCCAATGTCACCACAAGTATCCGTGGGTATAATTATATGATATACATCACACAATCTCAGATTCATCTATTCAACCAACACAAAGAACTTCAAAGAGTGCCCCAAAGTTTCTACCGAAGAGTCAAGACGAAAACGGGTGCCAACCCCTATGCATAAGTTCACAAGGTCACTGAACCCGCAAGTTGATCACCAAAACATACATCAAGTAAATCGCGTGAATATCCCATTGTCACCACAAATAAGCACATCCAAGACATACATCAAGTGTTCTCAAATCCTTAAAGACTCAATCCGATAAGATAACTTAAAAGGGAAAACTCAATCCATTACAAGAAGGTAGAGGGGGATAAACACCATAAGATCCAACTATAATAGCAAAGCTCGCGGTACATCAAGATCGTGCCATATCAAGAACATGAGAGAGAGCGATCAAACAGATAGCTGCTGGCACATACCCTCAGCCCCGAGGATGAACTACTCCCTCCTCGTCATGGAGAGCGCTGGGATGATGAAGATGGCCACCGGTGATGGTTCCCCCCTCCATCAGGGTGGCGGAACAGGGTCCCGATTCGTTTTTGGTGGCTACATAGGCTTGCGGCGGCAAAACTCCTGATCTAGGTTTTGTTCTGGAAGTTTGGGGATTTATAGGAGGGGTTGGCGTCGGTTTCATGTCAGGGGGCCCCACAGGGAGTCCACGAGGTAGGTGCGCGCCCTAGGGGGCGCCCTCCACCCTTGTGGTGCCCTCGGGACTCCCCACCGGTAGCTTTTTGTTCCAATATTTTTTATATTTTCCAAAAATATTCTCTGTTGATTTTCAGCGCATTCCGAGAACTTTTAATTCTGCACAAAAACAACACCGTGGTAGTTCTGCTGAAAACAGCATCAGTCCGGGTTAGTTCTAACTAAATCATACCGAAATCATGTAAAAATATTATAAACATGGCATGAATACATCAAAAATTATAGATACATTGGAGACGTATCAAGCATCCCCAGCTTAATTCCTGCTCGTCCTCGAGTAGGTAAATGATAAAAACGGAATTTTTGATGTGGAATGCTACCTATTATCAATGTAATCTTCTCTATTGTGGCAAGAATATTCAGATCCATAAGATTCAAAACAAAAGTTTAATATTGACATGAAAACAATAATACTTCAAGCATACTAAGAAAGCAATCATGTCTTCTCAAAATAACATGGCCAAAGAAAGCTGTCCCTACAAAATCATATAGTCTGGCTATGCTCTATCTTCATCACACAAAATATTTAAATCATGCACAGTCCCGATGAAAAGCCAAGCAATTGTTTCATACTATTGATGTTCTCAAACTTTTTCAATCTTCACGCAATACATGAGCGTGAGCCATGGATATAGCACTATAGGTGGAATAGAATGGTGGTTGTGGAGAAGACAAAAAGGAGAAGATGGTCTCACATCAACTAGGCGTATCAACGGGCTATGGGGATGCCCATCAATAGATATCCATGTGAGTGAGTAGGGATTGCCATGCAATGGATGCACTAGAGCTATAAGTGTATGAAAGCTCAAAAAGAAACTAAGTGGGTGTGCAACCAACTTGCTTGCTCAAGAAGACCCAGGGCATTTTGAGGAAGCCCGTCATTGGAATATACAAGACAAGTTCTATAATGAAAATTTTCCACTAGTATATGAATGTGACAACATAGGAGACTCTCTATCATGAAGATCATGGTGCTACTTTGAAGCACAAGTGTGGAAAAAGGATAGTAACATTGCCCCTTCTCTCTTTTTCTCTCATTTTTTTGTTTTTTTATTGGCTTCTTTAGCCTATTTTTTTTATTTCCTCACATGGGACAATGCTCTAATAATGATGATCATCACACTTTTATTTACTTACAACTCAAGAATTACAACTCGATACTTAGAACAAAATATGACTCTATATGAATGCCCCCGGTGGTGTACCAGGATGTGCAATGAATCAAGAGTGACATGTATGAAAGAATTACGAACGATGGCTTTGCCACAAATATGATGTCAACTACATGATCATGCAAAGCAACATGACAATGATGGAGCGTGATGCAGAGCATCCCTCGACTACTCGCACCGACACTCCATCACCAACGCAAGCTCCAAGTGGACCAATGACACAAGCACATGCACGCGCCATCGAGAACGAGGTTGATTCTCTCCTCTTCGAGTTTCGCTCGGTTCCATAAGAGAGTTGGATTCTACTGTCATAGGAAACATTGTGCATGCTTAGGTACCAAGAAGATGATAATCAGAAGGAGAAGACGGAGACTCAAGTGACCACGAAGCAAGGGAAAGAAGAGAAGGAAGGAGAGAATGAGAAGATGGAAGAAGGAGGAGAAGGGGCAAACCCCCCTGGACATCTCGGGTGCCCGGCCATGGCAGCCCCGAGTGCCCGGCCTCTACCTGGGCCATGCCCCAGCCGGCCCCGAGTGCCCAGCCCTCGTCCAGCCGCCCGCTGGAAGCCACCCCGGGTGCCCGGGCTTGGCGCCCCGGGTGCCCGGCCCCTCGCCCGCATGCTCCTGTATTGGTCGGGTGCCCGGCCCCTTCCCCTCCGGGTGCCCGGCCCCGCCTGGGCGCAGCCCCCTGACCGGTCCGGGTGCCCGGCCGGTTCCACCCCGGGTGCCCGGACCCTTTCCCGTGGCTACGCGTTTTTAGGGACTTTTTGGTCCTTTGTATCCCCTCTCCCTAATATTTCGTTCCTAGACTATATAAGTGGAACTCCTAGGTCATTTGTGGGTTAGCAAAGATTAGACTACACATTTTGAGCCTTTGCTCATTGTATCCCCTCCACCTAGGAGCTCAAGCCCCCACCTTGGGAAGAATCCATAGGATTATCAAGGCCTCCTCTTGGAGAAGATCATCAAGACCTCACATAGTGGGAAGAATTTTACCAAGTGCTACTCTCCTTGTATTGATCTTGTAATCATGTGGATCTTATGTGTGCCACTCTAGTAGATGTGATACTTGGTTTGTTTGAGAGATTTTGTTCTTGGTGTTCTTGGTGTTCTTGAGTTTTTCCTCCTTTCCCCCTCCAAGAGTGAAAAGATCCTTCCTAGGGTTTGACTCTACAACATCTTGGTATCATGAGCAAGGTTTATTCACATGTTGGAGTCCCATCCCCCATATGCTAGCTTGATTTTGTTGTTTTTTGTCCAAATCCGAAAATCCCCACAAAAAATAGCCCCAAAATTTTTTTCTTGCAATATGTTGGATCTTGTGAGATTTGGTTGTTTTGGTCCATGGATTTGATGTTTGGCAAGTGGATCTATCCCCTCCCCAACAATCCCCACCCTTCCCACCACAAAATTCACCGAATTTGGCCTTTCCCCCAAAATTTCCGCCCAAATCGGCCACCACCGGGTGCCCGCACCTCGAACCACCGGGCACCCGCACTGCACTCAGCTACCCCCGGGCACCCGCACCTCACACCCCTGGGTGCCCGCACCCCCCGAGATCAGCCCACCACAACCACCATTTTGGCCATAACTTCCACCTCCCAAGCCCGTTTTTCGTGTTCTTTAGCTCGTTTAGAAGCCCTTGACATCCCCCATCCACTCATCCCACTTCCACCACCATTAACCCCCATCCAAAAAATCATCACAAATACACCCACCTTCCGCATTTGACCGATTTTGTGTTGCCTTTTGCGTTTCCTAAGGTGTTTCGGCTACTTAGGAGCGTGTGACATCTTCATCACCATCATTGGTTCGGAGTCATCTTCATCACTAACCGTAAGAAAGGACGGTAACCTCGATGACACTTACTCCTTACCTTGCTTTTGCATTGATAGCCCGACCCACTTTGCGTCGCTTACCCATTGAGACTAGCAAGTTGAGAATTGTCGGGCCACTCCATTGTGCATCGTAGTGATCGTGTTATCATCTTAATGCCATAAGTCTCTCCCGTGCATATCATACATACTTGTCTCATATCTTACTCGGCTCGAGCATCAAGCATAGAAAAAAGGAAGAAAAGCTTTTAAGCAAAAGAGGAGCAACAAAGAGCTTGTAAGCAATAGAGTGAGCCATTTGCATAACTATATCATCTTGGTCATGGCATACATACCATAGTTGGGATTGAAGACGGCACGGTTCTCTCATAGGTAGGTGCACAAGCGTATCTTGCCCATTTGAGCAATCGAGCTAGTGTCTCTCAAGCATTCGCACAACAAGAGCATTTTCCGTGGTTGCACATTTTGAGCTCACTCCTTGGTTGTGCGGATCCCATCTATCTTCCGTGCGTGTGTACCTAGTGATACCGTTGGGTTTGATCTATTTGCTTTACTTGCAATTTTGTGAGCCTTCTCAACCTTATCGATATCTTGACTAACATTTGCTTGAAATTTTTGCCACCATCCTAACCGAGCTCCT
This sequence comes from Triticum dicoccoides, assembly GCF_002162155.2. NCBI lineage: Eukaryota > Viridiplantae > Streptophyta > Magnoliopsida > Poales > Poaceae > Triticum > Triticum dicoccoides. The sequence continues at coordinate 297,386,350 of NC_041387.1, read as the reverse complement.
CCATAAGCCTCTTACTTGTAGGTGTGAGAAATAAACTTGGTTCCAATTCTCCTATTGTGGCATTACATTGAGTGACACTTGTTACATCTTCAATCCTCGGAGAAGGTAACTTTGGTATTGTTCTCTCACTTTCCTACTCACCCCACTTGGTTATGATGGATAGGCCAAGCGCGTCGTCGAACCCACTTTTCGAGGAGCAAGGTGATGATTCCGGATATGTCTCCAAGAACCACTTCTTCATCGCGCAATGAGCGCTTCATCAAGAAAAAGTCAACGCTTCGAACAACTCACCTCCGACCTTCGTTAAAACATCGACGACAAATTCAACACACAAATGGAAGAGCTCCGCAACATGATCGTTCGACGCCCGTCTTCCTCATCGGCTTCTTCAAGACGGCGCCACTCAAGTCATCGTACAAGTCAGCAATCTACGGACTACTCCTCTTATGATGCAAGTCCACCACGAGCTCGCCTTCCTCGACGTGATCATCATCAAGCTCACCAAGCTCAAGAAAATCCATTCCATGGCAATGGATTACAAGACCGAGTTCGAGCACGCGAACAGATGCGACAACAAGTCCCTCATGAAGCAATGGAGCAAGAGCAAATACCTCCACAAGTACCACTTCAAGCCCCTCAATATGGTAATGCACTTCGACAAGCACAAGAGCAACATGAAGCACAAGCCCTCGACCGTGAAGCTCAAGCACTTGAAGCACAAAAAACTCTACGTGAGGCCACTAGAGCCGTTGAAGTCCGCAACCGCCAAGTGCGAGAACAAGAGGAAGCTCTTCGACGCGAGATACAAGAAGAAGAAGCCCGACGCGAAGAAGAACAAGAAAGGCGCAACCAAGCACACATTCCTCGCCCTCCTCCAAGACAAGAGCGACACCAAGTGGAACAAGTTCTTCAAGACCCTCCTCCACGCCAAGAGCGACATCATGAGGAACGAGCATTTGAGGACTTTCCAAGGCAAGAGCGATATCACAACCGCTATCAAGATGAAGAACTCCGCTACGGCAAGCTCAAGTTCACCATGCCAAAGTTCTCCGGAAGCAATGATCCCGAAGAATATCTCTCTTGGACATTGAAGGTGGACAAGATTTTTCGCCTCCACAACTACGATGAAGAAAAGAAGATAGCCATGGCCTCCCTCGAGTTCCAAGACTACGTCCTCATTTGGTGGGAACAAGTGATCGAGCGATGGCAAACAAGAGGCGAACCACCAATCACAACTTGGGAAGCTATGAAGGAAGTCATGAGAGCCCGCTTTGTGCCTACTCACTACACTCGAGATCTTTTCAAGAAGTTGCAACTCCTCAAGCAAGGCACCAAGACGGTGGAAGAATACTACCAAGAAATGGAGATTGCCATGATACAAGCCAATGTCAAGGAAGATGACGAGCAAACAATGGCACGCTTCTTGAATGGCCTCAACCACCCAATCAAGCGGATCGCCGACTTCCAACCATACTCCAACCTTCTTGAGCTAGTTCATCAAGCGACCAAGGCCGAGCGACAAGTGCAAGATGACTTCAAATACGCCAAGTACTCATCCAAGACCTATGGATCCTACTCTCAAGCTCCTGCGACTTCGGCACCTCCTACATCAACTCGAGCATCACCAAGTACCGGCGACAAGTCAAGTTCCAAGCAAGTGGCACCTTCCTCGACTCGTCCTCCGGGAAGAACCTACAAATCCAAGACTCCTTCATCTTCGACGCCTCCCGATGATCCCGTCAAGACAAGCTCAATCAAGTACATCACATATGGCAGCCGAGGCCACAAGTCCTTACAATGCACCAACAAGTGAACGATGATCTTCAACGATGACGGCACATATGACTCAATGAGTGAAGAAGAAATGGAAGCCATTGAGCACGTGGCCATGCACCGGCGCGTGAATGAAGATGAAGATGACCAAGTCTTTTGTGACAATGATTCAAGTCCCTCTCTCGTGGTCTCCAAGGTATTGACGCTCCAACACCACCAAGAAGAAGACCAACAGTGCCACATCTTCCACACCAAGGCCGGCATCAACGGAAGGTCCGTCAAGGTCATCATCGATGGGGGTAGTTGCCACAATTTGGCAAGTGAAGAACTATGCTCCAAGATTCAATTGGTCAACAGGAAGCATTCGCACCCTTACAAGGTTCAATGGCTAAGTGACTCCGACACTATCTGAGTTGAGCATACGGTCCAAGTCTCCTTCAAAATTGGTGCATATGAGGACACTGGAGTGTGATGTGGTCCCAATGACCGTTTGCCACCTCCTTATTGGTCGACCATGGCAATTCGACCGTGGTGTTATCCACAATGGGCGTACCAATCACTATAGCTTCAAGATGAAAGGAAAGGAATATGTGCTATGACCTATGTCTCCTAGTCAAGTGATAGCCGACAAGCAAGCCACCCACCATGGAGAGAAGAGTGAGGAAGTGAGCCACCCAAACATGAGTGAGAGCCACAAGCCAAACTTGAGCGCCTCTTCGCCTAGAGAGAAAAACCTCATACTATTTGCCACCAAAAGTGAGATGAGAGAAGTGTGTCAGAACCCATCGAGTGTGATGCACTTTGTCCTTGTGTGCAAGGATGGAGAACCAAGAACTAACACTGCTCACGAGCTACCTTTGGTGTTTCAATCTCTTTTGCAGGAATTTCAAGATGTTTTCCCCGATGAGCTACCTCCGGGTCTCCCTCCTCTTTGAGGCATTGAGCATCGAATCGACCTCATCCCTGGAGATCCTCTTCCAAACAAGGCTCCCTACCGCGTCAACCCCGAAGAGACAAAGGAGATTCAACAGCAAGTACAACAACTAATTGATAACGGTCATGTACGTGAAAGCTTGAGCCCTTGTGTCGTTCCAGTTATACTTGTGCCCAAGCAAGATGGTAGTTTTCGCTTGTGTTCCGATTGTAGACCCATAAATGCTATTACCGTTCGCTATAGGCATCCCATTCCTCGCTTAGATGACATGCTTGATGAACTTAGTGGAGCCAACTTTTTCTCAAAAATTGATCTTAAGAGTGGCTATTATCAAATCCGCATACAAGTGGGTGATGAATGGAAAACTGCTTTCAAAACCAAATTTGGCTTATATGAATGGTTAGTTATGCCTATGGGTTTATCGGAAGCTCCCGGTACTTTCGTGCGTCTCATGCATCATGTACTTCGCCCTTATATTGGAGTCTTTGTTGTGGTTTACTTCGATGATATTCTTGTGTTTAGCAAAACCATGAAAGAGCATCTTAATCATGTTAGGGCTGTTTTGCAAACACTTCGCAAGGAAAGTCTTTATGCAAACATGAAAAAGTGCACATTTGGTGTTGACAAAGTGGTTTTCTTGGGTTTTGGTGTCTCTTCCAAGGGTGTCCATGTTGATGAAACTAAAATTGAAGCGATTAAAAATTTGCCCCAACCCACCAATTTGCAACAAGTGCGAAGTTTTCTTGGTCTTGCGGGTTTTTATCGTTGCTTTGTGAAAGATTTTAGCACTATCGCCGCTCCTTTGCACGCTTTAAGCAAGAAGAATGCTCCTTTTGTTTGGGGACCTTTGCAATCAACCGCTTTTGATGAGCTCAAATCTTTGCTTACACATGCTCCGATTCTTGCTTTACCCAACTTTGACAAAACTTTTGAGGTTCATTGCGATGCAAGTGGTACCGGAATTGGTGGAGTTTTGATGCAAGAAAAACGAGCTATTGCTTATTTTAGTGAAAAACTTTCCGGTGCTCAACTTAACTATCCCATCTATGACAAAGAATTGTTTGCTTTAGTGCGTGTGTTACATGTATGGGAGCATTACCTCAGACCGCATGAGTTTTTCATACATACCGATCATGAAACACTTAAATACCTCAAAGGTCAAACCAAGTTGAATAAACGGCATGCTAAATGGAGTGAATTCATTGAATCTTTTCCCTATGTGATCAAGTACATTAAGGGCAAAGACAACATGGTGGCGGATGCCCTATCCCGCAAATGCATGTTACTTACTCAACTTGAATTGAATGTCATAGGATTTGATCATATCAAAGATTTGTATGAGGGTGATGTGACTTTTGCTACTCCTTACACTAAGTGTGTGACGCATACTTCTTGGGAACGATATTATATCAAAGATGGTTATATTATGAGAGCTAACAAACTATGCATTCCCAAGTCCTCTTTTCGTTTGCTCCTTTTGCAAGAGGCTCATGGAGGTGGACTCATGGGACACTTTGGACGCGACAAGACTTTCGCCATGCTCTCCAAGAACTATTATTGGCCCAAGATGTTTCGCGATGTTGCCCGCTTCACCAACCGGTGCTCTACATGTTGCAAAGCTAAGTCACACTCTCAATCCCATGGTTTACATATGCCTTTACCTATCCCACATCAACCTTGGGAAGACATTAGCATGGACTTTGTGCTTGGATTACCTAGAACTCAAAATGGCAAGGATTCGGTTTTTGTTGTTGTGGACCGTTTCTCTAAAATGGCTCATTTTATCCCGTGCAATAAGATAGACAATGCTTCACATGTTGCCAATCTATTTTGTAGGGAAATCTTGAGGTTGCACGGCGTGCCAAAGACAATTGTGTCGGATCGATACGTCAAGTTCTTAAGCTACTTTTGGAAGACACTATGCGCCAAGCTCGGGATCAAGCTACTATTCTCCATGGCATATCATCCTCAAACCGATGACCAAACGGAAGTCACCAACCAGACGCTTGCAACTCTCCTACGTGTGTTGATCAAGAAGAACATCAAGGAGTGGGAGGAGTGCCTACACATCGCCGAGTACGCCTACAATCGCGCAAGACACTCTACAACCGGCAAGTCCCCCTTCGAGGTCGTCTATGGTTTCAACCCTTTGTCGCCATTGGACATCCTTCCTCTACCGCTTCAAGAACGAGCAAACATGGACGCAAGTACAAGAGCCGCCTACCTCAAGAAGATGCATGAATAAACACGTTCCACGATCGAGCGCCAAGTGCAACGCCTCTCCGCCAAGCTCAACCTCAATAAATCTCCGATGGTGTTCCAACCGGGTGATCAAGTATGGATACATCTCCGCAAAGACCGCTTCCCCAACGAACGCAAGTCCAAGCTACTACCACGAGCCGACGATCCATTCAAGGTGATCGCATGCTACAACGACAATGCCTACAAGGTCGACATCCCACGCGACAAGTACAACATTAGCAATATCTTCAACGTCAAAGACTTGGCCAAGTACCATGGTGATGAAGAGCACGATCCGTGGACGGATCTCTCCCAAGGGGAGGAGATGATGCGGAGCATCCCTCGACTACTTGCACTGACACTCCATCACCAACACAAGCTCCAACTGGACCAATGACACGAGCACGTGCACGCGCCATCGAGAACGAGGTTGATTCTCTCCTCTTCGAGTTTCGCTCGGTTTCACAAGAGAGTTGGATTCTACCATCATCAGAAACATTGTGCATGCTTAGGTACCAAGAAGATGATAATGAGAAGGAGAAGACGGAGACTCAAGTGACCACGAAGCAAGGGGAAGAAGAGAAGGAAGGAGAGAACGAGAAGATGGAAGAAGGAGGAGAAGGGGCAAACCCCCCTGGACATCCCGGGTGCCCGACCATGGCAGCCTCGGGTGCCCGGCCTCTACCTGGGCCTTTCCCCAGCCGGCCCAGGGTGCCCGGCCCCAAGGCCCCGGGTGCCCGACCAACCGGCCCCGGGTGCCCTACCCTCGTCCAGCTGCTCGCTGGGAGCCGCCCCGGGTGCCCGGCCCCTCGCCTGCATGCTCCTGTATTGGCCGGGTGCCCGGCCCCTTCCCCTCCGGGTGCCCGGTCCCTCCTGGGCGCAGCCCCTGACCGGTCCGGGTGCCCGTCCGGTTCCACCCCGGGTTCCCGAACCCTTTCCCATGGCTACGCGTTTTTAGGGACTTTTTGGTCCTTTGTATCCCCTCTCCCTAATATTTCATCCCTATACTATATAAGTGGAACTCCTAGGTCATTTGTGGGTTAGCAAAGATTAGACTACACATTTTGAGCCTTTGCTCATTGTATCCCCTCCTCCTTGGAGCTCAAGCTCCCACCTTGGGAAGAATCCATAGGATTATCAAGGCCTCCTCTTGGAGAAGATCATCACGACCTCACATAGTGGGAAGAATTTTACCAAGTGCTACTCTCCTTGTATTGATCTTGTAATCATGTGGATCTTATGTGTGCCACTCTAGTAGATGTGATACTTGGTTTGTTTGAGAGATTTTGTTCTTGGTGTTCTTGGTGTTCTTGAGTTTTTCCTCCTTTCCCCCTCCAAGAGTGAAAAGATCCTTCCTAGGGTTTGACCCTACAACAGAGCGTGTCATAATAAACAGAACGGTGGAAAGTTGCATGGCAATATATCTCGGAATGGCTATGGAAATGTCATAATAGGTAGGTATGGTGGCTGTTTTGAGGAAGGTATATGGTGGGTGTATGGTACCGGCGAAAGTTGCGCGGCACAAGAGAGGCTAGCAAGGGTGGAAGGGTGAGAGTGAGTATAATCCATGGACTCAACATTTCTCATAAAGAACTCACATACTTATTGCAAAAATCTATTAGTTATCAAAATGAAGTACTACACGCATGCTCCTAGAGGGATAGATTGGTAGGAAAAGACCATCGCTCGTCCCCGACCGCCACTCATAAGGAAGACAATCAATAAATAAATCATGCTCCGACTTCATCACATAACGGTTCACCATACGTGTATGCTACGGGAATCACAAACTTTAACACAAGTATTTCTACAATCCACAATTACTCACTAGCATGACTCTAATATCACCATCCTCATATCTCAGAACAATCATAAGGAATCAAACTTCTCATAGTATTCAATGCACTTTATATGAAAGTTCTTATTATATCCCTCTTGGATGCCCATCATATTAGGACTAGTTTTATAACCAAAGCAAATTACCATGTTGTTCTAAAGGACTCTCAAAATAATATAGGTGAAGCATGAGAGTTCATCAATTTCTTCAAAATAAAACTACCATCATGCTCTAAAAAGATATAAGTGAAGCACTAGAGGAAATGACAAACTACTCCAAAAAGATATAAGTGAAGATCAATGAGTAGTCGAATAATTATGTAACTATGTGAAGACGCTCTACCACTTAAGAATTTCAGATCTTGGGATATTATTCAAACAACAAGCAAAAAAAGTAAAAAAAAATGACGCTCCAAACAAAACACATATCATGTGGTGAATAAAAATATAGCTCCAAGTAAAGCTACCGATGAACGAAGACGAAAGAGGGGATGCTATCCGGGGCATCTCCAAGCTTAGGCTCTTGGTTGTCCTTGAATATTACCTTGGGGTGCCTTGGGCATCACCAATCTTAGGCTCTTGCCACTCCTTATTCCATAGTCCATCGAATCTTTACCCAAAACTTGAAAACTTCACAACACAAAACTCAATAGAAAACTCGTAAGCTCCGTTGGTATAAGAAAATAAATCACCACTTTTGGTATTGTTACAAACTCATTCTAAATTCATATTGGTGTAATATCTACTGTATTCCAATTTATCCATGGTTCATACCCTCCGATACTACTCATAGATTCATCAAAATAAGCAAACAACACATAGGAAACAAAATCTGTCAAAAACAAAATTGTATGTAGTAATTTGTAACTCTTGAATACTTATGTAACTCCAAAAATTCTGAAACAATTAGTTCCACCTGAGCAATTTGTGCACCAATCCATAGCAAAAAGAATTAGGTCAAAAGCACATTGCAATAAGATTCTGGAAATTATTTACTGAGTGCAAAAGTTTATGATTTTTAGCAGGATCAACACAGCTATCACCACAAGCTATCCTAAAGGCTTTACTTGGCACCTTATTGAAACAAAAGCTATAAAACATGATTACTACAGTATCTTAATCATGTGGACACACAAAAACATTAGGGGTAAATATCGGGTTGTCTCCCAACAAGTGCTTTTCTTTAATGCATTTTAGCTAGGCATGATGATTTCAATGATGCCCACATAAAAGATAAGAATTGAAACACAAAGAGAGCATCATGAAGAATACGACTAGTACATTTAAGTCTAGCTCACTTCCAATGCCTAGGGATTTTGTGAGCAAACAATTCATGGGAGCAAGCATCAACTAGCATAGGAAGGCAAAACAAACATAACTTCAAGATTTTCATCACATAGAGAGGAAACTTGATATTATTGCAATCCCTACAAGCATATATTCCTCCCTCATAATAATTTTCAGTAGCATCATAAATAAATTCAACAATATAAATATCGCATAAAGCATTATTTTAATGATCTACAAGCATAGAAATTTTATTACTCTTCACATAAGCAAATTTCTTCTCATGAATAGTAGTGGGAGCAAACTCAACAAAATAACTATAATTTGAGGCATAATCCAATTGAAAATTAAAATCACTATGACAAGTTTCATGGTTATCATTATTCTTTATAGCATACATGTCATCACAATAATCATCATATATAGCAACTTTGTTCTCATAATCAATTGGAACCTCTTCCGAAATAGTGGATTCATCACTAAATATAGTCATGACCTCTCCAAATCCACTTTCGTAATTATCACAATAAGATTCAACACCGTCCGAAATAGTGGGATCATTACTTCCTAAAGTTGACACTCTTCCAAATCCACTTTCACCAATATAATCATCATAAATAGGAGGCATGCTTTCATCATAATAAATATTCTCATCAAAACTTGAGGGACTAAAAATATCATCTTCATCAAACATAGCATCCCCAAGCTTGTGGCTTTGCATATCATTAGCATCATGGATATTCAAGGAATTCATACTAACAACATTGCAATCATGCTCATCATACAGAGATTTCATGCCAAACATTCTGATGCATTCTTCTTCTAACACTTTGGCACAATTATCGGAATCCTTATTTTCACGAAAGACATTAAATAGATGAAGCATATGTGGCAACCTCAATTCCATTTTTTGTAGTTTTCTTTTATAAACTAAAGTAGTGATAAAACAAGAAACTAAAATATTCGATTGCAAGATCCAAAGATATACCTTTCAAGCACTAACCTCCCCAACAACGGCGCCAAAAAAGAGTTTGATGTCTACTACGCAACCTTCTTCTTGTAGACGTTGTTGGGCCTCCAACTGCAGAGATTTGTAGGACAGTAGAAAATTTCCCTCAAGTGGATGACCTAAGGTTTATCAATCTGTGGGAGGCGTAGGATGAAGATGGTGTAAGTGCATCTAGTGCCCCTTAGTGATTTTGGTGTATTGAAGACTTATAGGTTAAGGGACTGATGTGTTTGTGAGTGTACACAGGTCTATAAGCCTATGAGGAGTTTGATATTTACAGAGAAAGTCGACCCCTAAAAATGAAGTTTTTGACTGAAGACTTTGGATTTCTGAAGACTTTGAAAGTGAAGAAATTGTTGTGACCTTGAAGACTTGGCAATCATTCGAGGAACATGAAGCGTGAAGACTTTTGGTTTTATAGTTTCATTTTCTCTTTCTTGAGTCATAGGAAACACCGTACTGTTAAAGGGGGTCGAGGAAATACTAAGGAAAAATTTCCATGTGATGCTCAACTCAAAATCCTACACCTACCAATCCCTTTGAGTGAAGCCATTGGAAATCTCATACAGATCAGTCATATTCTTCAGTGACAGAGACGAAGTTCTTCTGGTCTCTGAGGAATTTGTTATGACTGGGGAGTTAGGAATTCACTAGTGTGAATTGCCTACACAGTGAGAACATGATAGCCCTGAAGAATTTGAGAATCAAATATTCCGACCATTGATGTGCTATACGCCAGCTGTCCCAAAATATCTATCCACCTAACGGTCATATCAGACAAGGGCATTTATGTCTTATCATGTCTGGCTACTCCCTAGGCTATAAATAGCCGCCCCCTCCAACCACTAGCTGGTTGGCTGCTCCGAGAGAAACTGACACTTGTCATTTGAGAGCATCCCATCCTCCGAGGACTTTGAGAGAAAATCATCAAGTGAGGAAAACCCAAACCCAACACCTACAAACCCAAAGTGATTGAGCATCACTGAAGAGATTAATCCTGCATGGATCCGATGCTTGTTACCTCTGAAGACTGTGCTTCATCCAGACGGTTAGGCGTCATGGTCTAGAGCATCCAAGAGGAATTGTGGATCACCGAGTGACCTAGTCTGTGAAGGTTTGGAAGTCACCTGAAGACTTACCACGAGTGATTGGGTGAGGTCTGTGTGACCTTAGCTCAAGGAGAATACGGTGAGGACTGTGTGTCCGGGACTGGGTGTCCTCGAGTTTAAATACTCAGCCGCTCCAACCAGACGTACAACTGAGACAGCAGTTGGAACTGGTCTTCCAAATCATTGTCTTCACCAAGCTTACTGGTTCTATTTCCTCAACTCTTTAATTTCCTCATTTATGTTGTTGTGCGCCTGTTCATATCTGTTTTAAGACTTTGACTGAAGACTTTCTCAATTTCCTCAGTTCAATTTCTTCAGTCTGTCCGTCTTCTTTCTGTGTTATCCTGTGTTTACGCTTTCTGTACTTTGTGCTTGTCTTTATTCTATTATGATGACCATGCTTGTGTTCAGTTATGTTTACATTTGAGTACTTATTCTGCTGCTAGTAGTTCTTCATTTAGGAATTTCCTCACCAGCAAATTCCTTAGTGAAGAATTCATAAAAATCGCCTATTCACCCCCCCTCTAGTCGATATAATGCACTTTCAATTGGTATCAGAGCAAGGTACTCCCTTGTTCTGTGTGATTTTGGTTTAACCGCCTGGAGTTTTAGTTATGTCGACCGCAGGTATGATCAAGGTCTCAGCTAGGTGTCCTACCTTCGATGGAATGGACTACCCCTACTGGAAGAATGAGATGTGAATACATCTTGAGGCAATTGATAACGATCTCTGGTATGTTGTGGAAAAGGGTGTTCCCACAGTCACACCTTCTCTGAACGCTACTGATGTGAAGAGATTCAATCAACTCGATTCTCAAGGGAAGAATATCAGATGTGGCCATCTGAGCAAAGGACAGTATGGAAGAGTGAGTGCTTTAGAAACTGCTAAGCTTATCTGGGATAGGTTGTCCAAAGTGAATGAAGGAGTCTCAACTCAACGTGACTCTCGTGTTGACGTTCTTCGCAATCTCTTCAACCGCTTCAAAAGACTCGACAATGAAAATGTCTAGCAAACCTTCGATCGCCTCACTGACATCTCAAATGAGCTTCAAGTGCTAGGCGCCACTGACATCACCGACCATGAGGTGGTGAAGAAATTGCTGAGATCGCTCGATTCTTCATTTGATACTCTGCACTGATGATTCAAGAGCGTACTGACTACAAGTCACTTGATCCCGCTGATATCCTCGAGAGGCTAAATACTCATGAGTTACAGCTTGCTGAAGAGAGATCTCTATGGTTCGAGCTATGGCAGATCACGTGCTCTGAAGGCCAAGGCAGTCTCTGAGTCTGAAGATGAGGACTCTGCTAGCAGCCTTGGCGATCCTGAAGAACCGAGCCAGGAACTAGCACTGCTCGTGAAGAAATTTCAGAAGTTCTCAAGACGTGGTCGCTTTGGAAAATCCTCAAGGAGCAGTGATTCCTCATCCAATGACTACAAGAAGAGGCTTTGCCACAAATGCAAGAAACCTGGTCACTACATCCAAGATTGTCCTCAGTGGGATAAGGAATCAAAGAAGAAGAAATACAAGGATTACAGTTCTGATGACGCAAAGAAGAAGAAGAAATCCTCAAAGTCTTCATCATCAAAATCCTCGAAGTCTTCATCTCACAAGAAGAGCAGCTCCAAGAAGGCTCGGGCATTCATTGGCAAGGAAATGGACTCTGAGGCTGAATCTAAGGAACATGAGGACGAGGAGGCATCTGAGGAGTCCGAGTCTGGTGTGGCGAGCCTAGCTCTCGCTACTGCATTCATCAGCAAGTATATCTTCAACTCTGAAGAAAATGGCTTCACCAACAAGGCTGATGAAGGCAATGATGACTACGCTCCCACCTATTGCTTCATGACAAAGGGTGCCAAGGTAACTAAATACGCCTCCTCTGAATCTAGTGAGGATGAATATGATGAAAACCTCAAGCCCAACTACTCTAAACTTGCTAAGATTGTTGTGAAACAACAAAAGGTTTTTGAAAAAGTTCAAAACATGCTAGATAAAAGTGATGATATGTTGGGTGAAGAAATGGATCGCACTAAAACCTTGACTGAAAATCTTCAGAGATTTCAGTCCAAGTTTGACAACCTTCAAGGTCATCATAACACTCTCTTATCTGATCACGAGAAGCTTTCTTATGAATTCCTTCAAAGAAAGTAAGATCTTGAGAAGCTAAGAGTGGATTATGAAGATCTTCAGAAGGAGCGTGATTCATTACTTGCTCAACAAATCAGTGCTACCCAGGAAGAATTTGTTCCTCCTTGTCTAAAGTGCATTGAACGTGAAACTGCTAATTCTTCACCCGAATGTTCAAATGCTTCTAATGCTACAAATTCTTCATCTATCTCTTCTATCACTAATTCCTCGTCTGAGGACAATGCAAGTATCACTGATGATGCATGGCTGAAGGAATTGTACATGACAGGCATGTACAAAAGCCTCAAAGGGCATCAGACTCTTTGTGATGTGCTTAAAAAGCAGATCCTCAACAGAAACCCTAGGAAAGAGGGTATTGCCTTTGAGAGGAAACTCAATGCTGATGGAACATATTGGAAGCTTGAACAATACCCCAAAACCTCATGGGTTACTACAAAGGGACCTCCAGTTGATCCATCCAACTTATCTGGCTTTACATGTGAATCTCCTCATTCTTCTGATGAGTCATTTGGCTCCAACTATAAACTGTTCAAAAATTAGAATGGTGAAGTATTTGCTAGATATGTTGGCACTAACTGTAGGAATGGTTCGCCTATGAAGAAAATCTGGGTTCCCAAAAGTTGCCTTGAAAGTCTTCAGGTGAATGTCCTCATGACACCACCTGTGAAGAATAGGAACTCCATATCAAATTCTTCATATGAACCAAATTCTTCATATGGATCCAAGTCCTCATACGGATCAAATTCCTCACGTGGATCAAATTCCTCAAAAGGATCAAAGTCCTCTTATGATCGTCATCGTGCTAACCCCTCTGTTTCGCAGGGTAGAGCTAAGGGCTATGAATATGAGCATTATTCTTCAAATCATTTTGTTCATAAGCCTCGAATAATTTCTCTGCTTATTCATATGCTTACCCTAACCCCTCTTATGTGAAACGAAGCAGACTGGCGTCTATGTCACATTTCTCATATGGTGCTCGTAGAGTGATGAATTCTTTGCCACCCCTTCATATGTGGGTGGTGAAGAAAGAGAACTAATCTCTTATGCAGGGTCAGGTCTCCAGACGTGCTCAAAATGTCTAAAGAATTTGCTGGAGACCTAAACAGTGCATGAAAGGATGCAGGCTAATCATGATGAAATGAACTTTCATTTCACACGTCCTCATATTGTTTATCTGTTCTATTGCTCGAAGAAATTGATCTGATGATATTGATGTCATATTCTTCACTGATGAAGTATATGAGTTCGTAAGTTGCACTAATTCATCTGCAGGATGATCAACCCAAAGCCAATGAGTGGGTCCTCGATAGTGGATGTATGAATCACATGACTGGTGACAAGAATCTATTGATGGATGCTCCTTTACCATCGTCACATCTGAAGCATATCATCTTTGCTGACAAAGGCAAAAGTTAGGTATTGGGTCTAGGTAAGGTTGCGATCTCAAAGGATCAACACATGGACAAAGTCATGCTTGTTGAGTCCTTAGGATTCAACCTCATGTCTGTCTCAATGCTTTGTGATCTTGATATGGTTGTTGTCTTTGGCAAATATCATTGTGTTGTGATCATGCAAGCTGACAATTCCAAAGTCTTTGAAGGCTTTAGGAGAGGAGACTTGTACATTGTTGATTTCTCTACAGGACCACAACCTGCCGTATGTCTACTTGCAAAAGCTTCAGAAGGCTGGCTATGGCATCGACGACTTGGTCATGCTGGCATGAGAAATTTGCACACGCTTGTGAAGAAGAAGCATGTCATTGGCATTGACAATGTCAAATTCCTCAAGGATCACTTATGCAGAGCCTATGAAGCTGGAAAGATGACGAAGGCCAAGCATCCAGCGAAGACTATCATGACTACCACTCGACCATTTGAATTGATTCACATGGATCTCTTCGGTCCTAATGATTATTCTGCTGTTACAAATGATGCATCTCTATATGGCTTTGTTATTGTTGATGATTATTCTCGTTACACATGGGTGCACATTGTCACTTACAAACATGAGGTGCAGGAAGTCTTCAAACGATTTTCCTCGAGGGCTTCAACCAACTTTGGTGTGAAGATCAAGCACATCAGAAGTGACAATGGGACTGAGTTCAAGAATTCCGGTCTTGATGACTATCTTGATGAACTTGGTATTACTCATGAGTTATCTGCTCCTTATACTCCTCAGCAGATTGGCGTCCTGGAGCGCAAGAATAGAACTCTTGTTGAGTTGGCTTGCACTATGCTTGATGAATACAAGCCACCTCGTCGGTTCTGGATTGAGGCTATTAATACTGCATGCCACATCATCAACAGAGTATATCTTCACAAATTCTTCAAGAAGACTGCTTATGAACTCTTCACTGACAAGAAACCTAATGTGAGTTACTTCAAAGTCTTCGGTGCTAAATGTTGGATTAGAGATCCTCATCACAATTCTAAATTTGCACCGAAAGCACATGAGGATTTTATGCTTGGTTACGGAAAGGACTCGCACACCTACAAAGTCTTCAACAACGTTCTTCACAAGGTTGTTGAAACTGTAGATGTGCGGTTCGATGAAACTAATGGATCACAAAGAGAGCACCTACCTTCTGTGATAGATGAACCTGCACCTGAGGATTCTATCAAGCTCAAAGCTACTGAGGATCTCAATCCCACCGAAGAATCTGCTGAAGAATTCATTCCAGAACGTGATGAACGTCGAGCTGGCGCACCTGAAGAAAATGGTGCTGAGAAAAATGCTCCTGAAGAGAATGCGGATCAAATTCCTCGAAGACAACCCGCTCATCCTCGTATTGCAAACGAAGTGCAAATTGAGAAGATCATCGATGACATTGAAGCACCAGGTCCTCTCACATGCTAAGCTTCACATTTGTCTAACTTTTGTGGGCACTTTTCTTTTGTCTCTATCAGAGAGCCCACTAAGGTAGATGAAGCATTTCTGGAGCCTGAGTGGATTGAAGCTATGCAAGAAGAATTACATCAATTCGAGCTCAACAACGTCTGGGAACTGGTCAAACGTCCAGATCCTCACAAGCACAACATTATTGGCACAAAGTGGATCTACCACAACAAGCAAGATGAAAATGGCCTTGTGGTGAGGAATAAGGCACGGCTTGTAGCTCAAGGCTACACACAGGTTGAACGAATTGATTTCGATGAAACTTTTGCACCTGTTGCTAGACTTGAGGCTATTCGCATATTACTTGCTTATGCTAACCATCATGATATTATCTTACAACAAATGGATGTGAAAAGTGCATTCCTCAATGGTAAGCTTGAGGAAGAAGTATATGTTGCTCAACCCCCAGGTTTTGAAGATCCAAAGAATCCTGACAAAGTCTTCAGACTCAACAAGGCCCTGTATGGCCTCAAGCAGGCCCCTCGGGCGTGGTATGATACTTTGA
The DNA here is from genome assembly GCF_002162155.2 of Triticum dicoccoides. Taxonomy (NCBI): domain Eukaryota; kingdom Viridiplantae; phylum Streptophyta; class Magnoliopsida; order Poales; family Poaceae; genus Triticum; species Triticum dicoccoides. The sequence continues at coordinate 297,370,611 of NC_041387.1, read as the reverse complement.
AGGAATTCCTCATGAAGAAAGGCTTCAAACCCGGTTCACTCGACCCAACTCTTTTCACTAAGTCTTATGATGATGAATTGTTTTTGTGCCAAATATATGTTGATGATATCAATTTTGGCTGTACTGACCAACGGTACAGTGATGAATTTGCCTATATGATGAATGAAGAATATCAAATGTCTATGATGGGAGAATTGAAATTCTTTTTAGGTCTTCAAATTTGTCAATAGCGCAATGGGATATTCATTTCTCAGGAGAAATACCTCAAGGACGTATTGAGGAAATTCGGCATGCAAGATTGCAAAGGGGTCAAAATTCCAATGCCCACAAATGGCCATCTATGCACTAATAAAAATGGTAAAGACTTCGATCAAAAGGTATACCGCTCCATGATTGGCTATTTATTGTACCTATGTGCATCTAGGCCGGATATTATGCTTAGTGTTTGCATGTGTGCCTGATTTCAAGCTACACCAAAGGAATCACACCATAAGGCTGTGAAGCATATTCTTCTTCGATACTTAGCTCACACACCAACACTTGGATTATGGTATCTGTCGTGGAATTGTCACGTCAGATGTCCTTAGTGTCAGGACTTAGTCGCGAGGCCAACGCATCTATGTGGTAGCTTGAGAGGGGTTGAGCGGAATCGAGAGACGCAACACAAGGCAGGGATTTAGACAGCTTCGGGCCCCGGGAAACATCATCCGGTAAAAACCCTACATGCTGTTTGTGGCTAGGTCTCATTATCATCATGAGGGAGACGCGTAAACCAGCTCTTTGTGTCTAGCCCTAGAAATTGTTTCTTGCTTGTAGCTTGTCCCTCGTTGGGGAGCCCTGCCCCTCCTTATATATGTTGAAGGGGCGGGTTACATGTGGAGTCCTATTAGGATTAGGACTAGTCTATCTCTAATACAAACCGGATACAAGTCCAGGTCTTAACTCCTTGTAAGACAAATATTCTTATGCCTTTCCTCTTAAACCAGCCCACAATAGTTGAACCGATCTTCATGAACTGCCAGACGGGCCACCGGGTCTTGTCGCTCCTCTGACCCGTCCGCTGGGTCACCAGTGAGTTACAACGTCCTGGCGGGTTGCTGGGAAATTGCCAGGTCTGGGCGGGTCACCAGGTGAATATCGCCAAGTGCCAGCGGAACCTCAAATAAACCGCCAAGTCCGGCCGGGTTAACTTCCAGCCGGTTTACACCGCGGGGTATGTCCCCGACATTAGCCCCCAAGTTTAGCTTGGATTTATCCATGGTAAACTTATGCTGCAAAATAAACACCAGAACAAATTTGGCAGATTGTGCTCCGGGTTAAGAATTCTTGTAGACCGGCACCTGATCGTTCTTAAGTCCTTTGTCATTTCTTCCTTCTAGAAAATCCGGGTCAATAACCAGCTTCATACTCAGATTGCTGATGTTGGCTTCTTATAGAAAAAATATTGTGAAGAATAATCCACTTGAGTCGGCTTCCAAAGCGCCGGTTTAAGAAATATTGGTCTTGAAATACTCATCTGACATTCAACCGGTTTGAAGATGCAGAACTTGCCGGTTTTATCATTGCCAAAGACTGTCGGGTTATAAAAACTTGATAATTTTGAGTCATGATTGTTGCAGACACTGGTTCATGATTGTTGCCAATGCCAGTTCATGATTATTAATGACGCCGGGTTGCAGCCACAGGGTCATAATGATTGGTGACGCTGGGTCAACCTACTTTGCTCAATCAAAGAATTTGAAAATATTTCTTCAATAATAATATAATACCTGTAGCCCCCAAGTCTTGAGCAGAACAAAGTGATTGCTTAAGACTTGCTTCAATATAAATACTGCCACTTAAGAAGAAATCCATGTTGTTCATCCCAGTCACTTAGTAAAAACTGAATACTCCATATTATGTAGCCCCCAAGTGCCGGGTTGTCATGCTTGCAGCAACCTGGGACTTGTAATTGTCTTATACTCATAAAAACTTCAACCAGTGTAGCCCCCAAGGGCCGGGTCATTATGCAATAATGAGCAGGGACTTTGCAGGTATAATCATGTAGATTTGAGCAATGATGTGTAGCCCCAAAGGGCCGGCTCAGTAAGATAATATTGAGCTGGGACTTAATATATACTTCAATGAAAATAACATCATATGATGTAACCCCCATCATGGGACTTGAATCCACGTCCACAAGGTTAAGAGCCTTGTGTTTTACCAACTTAGCAGTGGACCCTTCAATATAATGAATAAAAAGCTTTATACCTTCAACTGTTGACAGGAGCCATTGGTAGCCCCCAAGGGCCGACTCATTATAATGTGATGAGTCGAGTCTTCAATAATATGAGCAAAAAATTACTTTGCATTAGCCCCCAAGTGTCATGGTGCATGCTCGCAGCAACATGAGACTTGCATATTTGATATAATCTCCACTTTGAATAATGTAGCCCCCAAGTGCCGGGTCGTGAGCCTGCAGCGACTTGGGACTATACCTTCCATTGCAGAATAAATCATATTCATATCCATTGCGCTAAAGCAACTTTGAAAACCTCAATCATAATATTAATAACCATAATAAAAATCCAGCCATGTTGGCTATTTGAATAATATAATCCAATGATTTATAAGCGCATGATTCCAATGGCGCAATCCAAATATATACTGGCGACTTATAGTCCAAAGCCAGGCCGGTTTAACAAACACCGGACAATTTCTCATCATAGACCGGCGATTTATCGTCTTAAAGCCAGGCCGGTTTAATAAACGCTGGTGATTTATAATCATGCTTTATTCAACCTGTTTCTGCATACAACAAGTTTAAAGTGTCCTGGCGGTTTACCGCCGGACGGGTCATAATGCCCAACATATAACCCAGGTTTATAACCAAGGCTGCACTTAAGAATAATCAAATATGAAATATATCATACCTGTGACATTGAATCACATCGTTGGTTTACCAACTTTCTGTAGTAGAGGTAATAACCCAAATTTTGAGTACTGATAACTCCTTCCATATTGTGCCGGTTTATGATAAACTGTACCGGGTTGTGATAAACACCGGATTAACCATATATGATGCTGGCGACTTATAGTCGAAGCCAGACCGGGCGGATAGTCTCCGGATTATGATTTGATCATGTACTGACAACTTGTAATTGAAAGTCAAGCCGGGTTAACGAACACCGGTTTACTCCATAATAAGGTGGTAACATAAAATCAAACCGGGCAGATAGTCTCCGGATTAGGATTTGACCGTGTTCCGCCAATTTGTAATTGACAGTTTGAACTGGATTAACAATGTCGGTTTAAAAATGCCACAGAAGTAAAAGTTCTTTAGCAAAAAAGAACAGAATTCAAGCAAAGGCAAAGATAAAACCGTTTGCAAAAAGAGGCTTTACTGAGCCGATCAGATGGTGTTACCATGGTCGGACACGACCACGCTCCCAATAAGGTGTAGCTATGGTTCAAGTCAGCCAGGTTCCCAACTGAAACCGTGGCATTATGCCGATCAAGTGGCGTGGCAATGGTTCGGGTTCGACCAAGCCCCCAAGTGACTCTATGGCCTTAGGCAGATCAAGAGGCGTGACTATGGTTCAGACGTGACAACAAGTCACCAAGTGATGCATTGGCATTACGCCGATCAAGAGGGGTGACGATGGTTCGGGTTCGACCAAAGCCCCCAAGTGATTCTGTGGCCTTAGGCCGACCAAGAGGCGTGACTGGTTCAGACTTGACCATGTCCCCAAATGATCTGGTGGCTTTCGCCTATCAAAAGGTGTTGCATTGGTTCGGACACGACCAAGCCCCCAAGTGATCAATAATATGATAAGCCAATAAGGCATGATACCCATGTTTGAATCGCGCATCATGGCAGCAGGTCCTCTTTGGCACCTTTTTAACTTATCGCAAGAGATAAATCCTTCTTGAACCGGACATTAAACCGGATATTGAGATCCTCAAAGCTTTGTAAGGGACAAATTTACCTTGATCCAGATGTTGAACCGGTTTTGAAAACTTCAAGCTTTGCTTGAGAAAGATGTCTCTTGAAGCGGATTTTAAACCGGAATCTTCATCAGTATGGTAGTGTCCTCCAGAATTGGGTTATCATCCCCTCCCATGACCTGGAGTTCCCGAGTCATGTCACTGTAGCCCCGGAGTTTCAAGACTACTCGACGAGTTGGCTTGAGACTCTCCATATTTGACCGTGATATAAACTTCTATGAGTCTTTCAACATCTCAGTGACATAATTTGTCCTGCACTGGGGAACTTGCAAGCCAGAGTAATTGCTCTTTTAAAGAAAGCAATATATAATATGAAATATACTGGATGGATTTCACATGATGTGTTGAGCCGGAATTAATTCGTCGCAGAGTTGATGATCACTGCGATAAGGTTGAAATCAATGACGGTGAGTCGGCCACGGGAGCGGACAGATGAGTCGGCCACGGTGTTGTAAACCGGTGCGGACGAGAAAGTCAACCACAGGAGCAGCAAGCCACTCGGACGCCGAGTCGGCCACGGGCGTGGACGGGTAAGTCGCCCGTCACATTGTAAGCCGGCACAGACTTGTGAATTGGCTGGCGCGTTGATGTAGATCGGACCGCAGGGGCGGCGGCTTGCACTCACCTATTGAACAGTAAGCGGTCGCCGATGTCGTTGCATGATTATGCTACCGCACACTCCATGAATATAGCATTACACCATCTTTATGATGAATCATTGTCCTGCACACAAAGGTGTACATACCAAAGTGATTGTTTTTTGACAAAAAACAATATGCGCTAATAAAATAATCTTAGATGGATATCACCTGATATGTTAGGCTGGAAATAATCCGCCATGGAGTTGATGACATCTTATGGTGAAACTGAAATCACTCACGCGTGAACCGGCCGCAGTTTTCATAAGCTGGTGCGTCCGGGGAAGGTCGGCACCGGCGTTGTAAGCCGGCGCGGACAAAAGAGTCGGCCGTAGTGGCGCGGGAGCAGCGGCTTGCACGCGTTCGTCGGGCGGTTTATGAGAGCAGGCGCGGCGTTGGAGCCCAGCACACGTGGGCCCGGAAGGACGAATCAGCTACATTGTGGTAGCCGGCGCAGGTGCTTGAGTTGGCCATGACGTTTAAACCTGTGCGCACCTTATGTCAATGGCATGACATCACTTTTGTAGTGAACTTTGTCCTGCGATAAAATATATTGAAAGACAGAGTAATTGTTCTCAGAAGAATTGATATGTGCTAAAAATACTAAGAACAGATAGCACCTGACTTATTTTTCAGATGAACGCGGATACCGATACTGGATAAGCCCGGACGAAAACAGCATATGTACATCATGAGACTTGTAATCAATAAACAATGTGGTGGAGCTTTTTTGTCTTCTTCGTAATTTGTGCATGCGCCTGACCGGAGCTCTTTCTCTCTCTTTTTTTAATCAACTTTATCACCTTTCCCTCCATTCATCCACGGAGACGTATCTCGTCGCATCACATTCCTGTTTTCAACATACTCTCCTTCTCTTTCTTCTCTCTCTTCTTGCTGACAGAATAATGGACAGGAGCAGCCGGCTGCAGACGCCGGTGAGGCACACAGAGGCTGTGAGGTGAGCGGGCGAAGATGAGGCCGGCTGCTCGGAGCGGCGGCTCGCAGTGCAGCAGGGGCGGCTTGGAAACGTGCCGGCGAACATGCAATAGTGATGCAGAGTCGGAGTCAGGCGACCCACCGGCCAGCGGCGACTTGGAGCGATGAAGGCGAGGTCATGGCAATAGAGGCAGGGGCGGCTTGACAAGGTACGACATAGTTCAGGGGCGCACCAACGACTTGCAGCAACGACAGTACACGGTTGATGAGGCAAATCCATGCGACGGCGGCTCAGGAAGGCGCGAGGGCGCACCAGCGGCAGCCCGGTGGCCATGTTAGAGGGGCACCAACGACTGAGGCAGACCATGGCTTGGCGCTGCTGCATTTGAAGCGGCGACGGCTTACAATGGCGGCCGAAGCAAGCCCGCGGCAGCCTGGACAGGCGTGAAACAGTGGCTCAATACGCCGGTGATTTAAAGCAAAGGCACACCTCACAGTGGCAGCTCGGAGGCAACACCGATGAAAGAGACGGCAGGCCAGCGGCTTAAGGGCGAAGCCACGGTCATCAGACGGCGGCGGTTCACAACCCAGGCAGAGGCGGAAACCGGCGGGTCAGTGCCCGCGTGCTCAAGGCACGGCGACAGTGGCCACAGGGCGGCTCAACGTGAGGCCGGTGACTCAGCGGCCACAGTGTTGTTGCTGGTTGTACTCCTAACTCCCATCATAAGTTGTTGAAGGACAGGGAGTAGAGCCACACCCAAATGGTTTAACACTTTGACTGAAACATCGGGGATGTATTTGGTAAGTCTTGGACTTGTACATTTTTTTGGGTATGTGGAGGACGAATCTGATTTCCTGTGTGACCGCGATGACGGCTCGGACTCCTGCGTCTGCGAATCCAGCGCTATCTCGTGCAGTTATGCCCCGTGTGCTAGCTTCTTTGTCTCCACTGACGGTTGATGCGGATCTGGAACACGGCGGCTCAGGTGGATTGCAGCTTGCATGCACACGTGATACACAGAAAAAGTTGACTCGTGACATGACGTGTTGATACACGTTGTTGACAGTAGTAGATTTTGTCTTGGCTGGTATGATGATCGATGTGTGGGCGGCGCGTCGCCGATCTTTCTAAAATATGATGGATCACCCATAGCTGATGTACGCTGCCGCCAAAGAACTTTTCCCTCTGATCTGATTTATGCAGACGCTGAAACCGTTTCAATCTCGACGGATGAACGCGAAGTTGACGTAGATCTTTCCGCACCCTCTTTTGTCATCTGGCCCATTGTGTTATTCTTGAACCCTAAAAAATCTCCCTTCAAGAACTCAACACCATCATGCGTGAGCCCCACGGTGGGCTCCAACTGTCGTGGAATTGTCACGTCAGATGTCCTTAGTGTCAGGACTTAGTCGCGAGGCCAACGCATCTATGTGGTAGCTTGAGAGGGGTTGAGCGGAATCGAGAGACGCAACACAAGGCAGGGATTTAGACAGCTTCAGGCCCCGGGAAACATCATCCGGTAAAAACCCTACATGCTGTTTGTGGCTAGGTCTCATTATCATCATGAGGGAGACGCGTAAACCAGCTCTTTGTGTCTAGCCCTAGAAATTGTTTCTTGCTTGTAGCTTGTCCCTCGTTGGGGAGCCCTGCCCCTCCTTATATATGTTGAAGGGGCGGGTTACATGTGGAGTCCTATTAGGATTAGGACTAGTCTATCTCTAATACAAACCGGATACAAGTCCAGGTCTTAACTCCTTGTAAGACAAATATTCCTTATGCCTTTCCTCTTAAACCGGCCCACAATAGTTGAACCGGTCTTCATGAACCGCCAGACGGGCCACCGGGTCTTGTCGCTCCTCTGACCCGTCCGCCGGGTCACCAGTGAGTTACAACGTCCTGGCGGGTTGCTGGTAAATTGCAAGGTCTGGGCGGGTCACCAGGTGAATATCGCCAAGTGCCAGCGGAACCTCAAATAAACCGCCAAGTCCGGCTGGGTTAACTTCCGGCCGGTTTACACCGCGGGGTATGTCCCCGACAGTATCCCAAGGGCTCTTCTTTTGATCTCATTGGATATTCAGACTCTGACTATGGTGGTGATCGTGTGGACCGCAAGTCAACATCAGGCACATGTCATTTCCTCGGACGATCTTTGGTCTGTTAGTCCTCGAAGAAACAGAACTGCGTATCACTCTCCACTGCAGAAGCTGAGTACATTGCTGCTGGATCGTGCTGTGCTCAACTACTATGGATGAAGCAAACTCTCAAGGACTATGGCGTCAACATGAAGAATGTGCCTCTCTACTACGACAATGAGAGTGTTATCAAGATTGCTCATAACCCAGTTCAGCACTCGAAGACCAAGCACATCCAGATTCGTCATCATTTTCTTCGTGATCATGTGTTGAAGGGCGACATCTCCATCGACCACGTTAGCATTGAGGACCAGCTGGCCGATATATTCACTAAGCCCTTGAATGAGAAGAGATTTAGCAAGTTGCGGTGTGAGCTAAATATCCTAGAATCTTCGAATGTTCTCTGAAATGGACACACATCCTAACACTTATGCTAACTTGATGACTTAGATGCGCAACACACGAAGTAACATTTTTCTTCAGTCAATGAAGACTAACCCTCTAAGTGTGAAGAAATTAATTAAGAAATTGATTCTCAGAACCCTACGACAATTGTATGCGGTGTCTGAAATCAGCTTTCTTATACGGTGGGTTACGCCACCACCCAAAGTTGGAAATCTTCAATTTGAGTTTTTCTTCGTTTTTGAAATTCCTCAGTTTTTCAAATTCTTCAACTTTCCATTATCCTCACTCTTTCCGGTGTTGTTGTTCATTTGAATATATATACATATGAGTTTTATGTCCTCTAAAGCATTCACTTATTGCTAATTCTTCAAGTTGATTTCTTCCGCTAAGTGAATGTGATTGGACCCTTCCCCCTCTATGCTTAACTCAACCCAGTCTATTCACAAATTCTTCATGTGCGTTCTATTTGAAACTCATTCAAAATCTTCATTGTGTCCTTGACAGCTGAAGAAATTGCGAACGGAACTTTTAACTTATCTTATCTGAATTTTTGGCTTTTCCCGCTCAAACCGTTCCGCATCCCACGACAATACTTATCTATTCACCCACGATCCTACATGATCGCCACCTCTCAGTACGTGGGTGACACATGTCATGCGAATGAGAAGGGCCAGGGGCATGTTCGTCCGATTTCCTCGGGTGTACAGTTTTTCACTCCCACTATAAATACCCCTGCCTCTTCCTCACTTCTCTTTTACTCCGCGCGCTCTCACTCCCGCTCGAGCTCCCCAAACTTTAGCGCCGCCGCTACTTCATCATCGCCGGTGAGGAAGAACTTCACTGCCTCGACCTCGTCGCCGTTGTACTCGCGCCGGTTGCGGATTTCTTCACTCCGCCGTCGCCGTAGCCATCTTCCTCTGCCGAGTTAGGGCGTGGAAGATCTGAACTGACGAACTTCACATCTTCACTTCCCAGTTCGTCGTGTTCTTCTACTCGGGTAATTAAAAGTTACTTTTACTACCCTCTTTGATTCTTATGTTTTCTTGAAAATCTTCAAAGGTGTTTATTCTTCAAATCTTCACACACATGAACACCTCACATGTCATCTGCTCTTGATTCGTTTCTCTAAGCAATGATTTTCTTCAAGATTCCTCAATTGTGTGGATTTTCAATCGACACAACTCTGGAACCTAAGATAAAGAACGCTTAGTGAAATTCCTCAAGACTCATCTGGTCAAATTCCTCAAACCTATTCGTTTTTGAAAAACCTTCTGAGAACGCATATGACCTCTCCAAATTCCTTGCAACTATACTATGTTCACAGATACAAATGTCTGCTATTGTATCACTAGGTTCTCATCAACTTAACTCATTTGCAGCATTCCTCAAAGAAAAGTTGCACGTCTCTTCAGAAACTTCAGTTGTTCATATTCCTCAGCTGAAGAAAATGACTGAAGGTAAGAAGCCACAGAAGGGTGATAAGAGACCTGAGGTCAATACTGCTTTCGAAATCCCTGAGGACATTTATGTTGGGTACTGCACACACCATGAGGAAGATAGAAATCAGCGCAAGGTGCGCATTCAAAAGATAGAGAGGAGATGGGCACGGGAATGGAGGGAGTACAGGTATGTTACTCCCAAGTATATGAAGAAATTCGCGCTCAACCCTCCATGCTCAAGACCTCCATTGACACCAGGCCAAGTGGCAGATCCCACCAGCCTCAAGCGCGGTGAGGACTATGTTGATGAATGGGCAAAGCGCCAGGCCAAACTGGCCAAGCAAGCAAAGGAAGCAGTGAAGAAATTCAATGCAGACTCTGCTGCTGCTGCTACCGCTGCTGAGGCCTCTGCTAGTCAGCTGAAGAAGGAGATGCCTAAGAAGCCTGCGCATAAGTCAAGCGCTTCTCCCTCAATGCCCTCACGGCCAAGCTCCTCAGCAATGCCCTCAAGGCCAGATTCTTCAAGACCCTCATGGCCAATTCCTCAGACTGCTCCTTCAAAGTCCTCAGCTCCTCCGACAAAGTCTCCAGCTGCTCCGACCAAATCCTTGGCACCTATGCATCTTGCCACGTGCCAAAGGACCACAGGCATCTCAATTGCCTCAGGAGCATCTGCAAGTTCCTCAACTGCACCAAATTCCTCAGCTGGCCCCTCTCTGCTGAAGAAAAAGGCAACTGCTGGACGAGGCCTTCGACCAAGTCCTCACAAGAAGCAGGTCGCCTTCCAAGTGCCCTCTGATGACGATGAGGCTGATGATGAAGAACTTGCCAAGATCATCAGAGACAGGCAAGCCAGGGCCGCTAGAGCCAAAGGCAGCAATGTGCCACTGCTATTGGATCCATAGTTGATCCTCGACTTCATTGACCTATGGCACAAGGACCCTAACACGCCATTGCCAGACATGAACCTCACTCCTGATCAAAGTCATGTTCTGACTGCCTTCATTGAGGAAGAAAAGTGGAAATTTGAAGAAGGCAGAAGGTTGAAGAAAGCGCAGTACTATTCCGTTGAGCATGAAACTATTCTTTTAATTCTGAAGCATAAGGGTTTTAATCAGAAATGGATTTCTTGGGTCAAGCAGTTGCTTTCAACTGGAACATCTTATGTTCTTTTGAATGGAGTACCTGGCAGATAGTTCCTATGCAAAAAGGGAGTTAGACAAGGGGATTGTCTTTCACCCTTACTTTTTGTAATTGTTGCAGACTTGTTACGATCAGTTGTGAATGATATGTTCAAAAAAGGAATTTTAAAGATGCCTATCCCATGTCATGACCAAGACTATCCTATAGTCCAATATGTTGATGATACCCTTATCATCTTACCAGCAGACAAAGCTCAACTATTGGCTCTTAAAGGCATGCTGCAAGTTTTCTCCACTTCTATTGGTCTAGTAGTGAACTATCATAAATCTTCCATGGTGCCAATTAATGTTGATGACAGTACTACTTCTACACTGGCTGTTGCTTTGGATGCCAGGTTGGCAAAATGCCAGTCACATACCTGGGCTTACCCGTTGGTACTACCAGACCAAAAATGGTGGATTTCATTCCCCTTGTTGACTGTACGGAGAGGAGAATGTCAGCTAGTTCTTCTTTTTTAAACCATGGGGAAAGGCTTCAGTTTTTGAATTCTGCTCCATCTTCCATGCCAATCTTCTACTTGGGCAACCTACTTGTCCCTGCTAGGATTTTAAAGCAACTAGAGAGAATCCAAAGAAAGTGCATATGAAGAAAGCATAGAGATGAGCCCTCCCCATCCTTGGCAGACTAGAACCTCATCTGTATGCCCAAAAATAAAGGTGGACTGGGAATCCTTAATCTGGGTGTTCAGAACATGGCCCTCTTGCTCAAACATCTGCATAAATTCCTAAATAAGATGAACCTTCCATGGGTCTCACTTATTTGGGATTCATATTATCATTCTTCTGTACCCCAGGGGACTGATAGTTGTGGCTCCTTTTGGTGGAAAGATATTTGCAAGTTGATACTTCATTTTAGGAGCACAACTTGGGTGCAAGTCAATTCTGGGAGCTCAATCTTGTTTTGGTCTGATAAGTGGAAGCTTGATGACACGGTAATCACATTGCAAACAAGATTTCCAAGGCTCTTTTCCTATGTGAAGGATCCCTGGATTTCAGTTTCTAAGGCTTTCCAATCAATGAATGTTGCTCAGAGGTTCCACTTACCTCTATCTGCTCAGGCTTATCAAGAGTATATGACTGTGCAAAATTTGATGGCAAATTGCAATAGGGATGTGCAAGCAAATGACATCTGGTTCAGGCAGGGGACTTGCCATTCTTTCAAGCCCAAGCTATTCTACTCCTTCATGCACTCTACCCTCTCTTTCAATCCTCTCCTTTTGTGGATATGGAGATCTTCCTGCACAATGAAAATCAAAGTGTTTGCTTGGATGCTAATTATGGATCGGCTGAACACTAAAGATATGGTTGAAAGAAGGCACTGGCATATGGAGGATGGAGTTAATTGTGTGCTTTGTCCTTTGCTGACACGTGAGACCAGGAATCACTTATTCTTTGAATGCAATTTCAGTGTGAGAGTATGGAATTATCTTCAAATTGTCTGGCCACCTGGAGATGATATGTCTAATATTGTCATGCAAGCTAAACAAGACTTTGCCAAACCTTTCTTTACCGAGGTTGTCTTTGTGGCTTGCTGGAACATTCGGATAATGAGAAATGCAAAAGTTTTCAGGCATGAGAGGCAGAGTTTCAATAGATGGAGATGTGCTTTTATCCATGACATTACACTCATGCAGCACAGAGTCAAGCAAAGATATAAGGAAGAGCTCTTAAGATGGATTTCCTTTTTACCTCCTTGAGGTAGTTTGAGTTTTCTTGCTAGCTTCTTAGTGTAGTTTTTCTTCTACTTGTTAGATTACCCCTTGTAAACCATGCACATATTTCTTTCTTTATTAATAAATTTTGAATGCTGTGGGGGGTTTTCCCTACAGTCGCCAGTCAAAAAAAAAGAAAGCGCAATACAAGAAACAGCGCTACCTCAAGGACAATCTCCTCCCTCTCACTCCTGATCAACTCATTGCTTTGCAAGCTGAAATCAAGCAACTGAGTGATGAATTCGATCGCTACTATGCCGATTGGAAGGGCGCCAAGGTTTGATTCGTCAATCTGACGAAGAAATTCACTTCAAGTGTTGCTACTCCTATGCACGCTGAAGTTACACCGGCTGAAGCATCTGCTCAGCCTACTGAAGAACATGCCAGCACCGCTGATGACAATCAGGTTGCTGAAGAAAATGAGAGTACCAGGGTTGATGACTCCATTCCAGCCGCTGAAGATATTGCCAGGGCATCCACTAGTGGCGCGCCTAAATAAAGTGAAGAAGTCGGGGCAACTGCGTCAGTTGCGCCTGAAGAAATTGATCTGAAGTCCTCTGCACCTCCTGTGCCTACATCAACTCCGATCCTTCCATCTGCATCAGATGCGAAGAAGACCAAGGCTGCAAAGTATGCAGCTGTGAAGAAAAGGAAGGCATCAACTTCATCAAATTCTTCAGCTCTGAAGAAGATGAAGCCTCTGACTAGTTCAATTGACAATACAATTAATGTTGTTCCAGTCTCTTTCATGCCATCAAAGGACCTTGTTCCTTTTGGTGAAGATTATGTGATTCCTAGCGAATCTGATGAAGAAACTCCTTCTGCTGCTTCGACAGAGCAGTTGGATGAAGAAATTGAAGTGGATGCAATCCCTTCAACCCCAGTCATCTCCTCGCATATGACTCAGTTCACTGCTGAAGAGGCAGGCATTGAAGAAATGGAAGATGAGGATGTGGACATTGGTTGTACCACTCCTGTGCTCAATGATGACTTTTGGGAAAGTCTGCACCCCAACTCTCCAATGTTCACTCCACTCCAAGCAATTCATCAGTCCCCAGCTGCTACTGAAGTACAAATGGGATCTGAAGAACCTCATGCAACCCCGTCTGTCCATGAAGAAATTCCAGCCAGTAGTGGTGAAGAAATTGTCAATGAAGAATTGAAGACCCAGGCTGAAGCTGAAGAAGAGCCTGAAATTCCTCAGTCTATGGATCCTGAGATTGTGATTCCTGAGGTGGTGATGCAACTGACCGACACTCCTCAGCCCAAGCCAAAGGATCCCTTCTCAAAGAGGAAAAATTCAAGGCTGATGATTTCTTCGGCGAGCATGTGTTCTTCACTGAATTCAACCCATATGACAATGCTCGTCTTAGAAGGAAGTGTTTCTGGACTGCCAGCCAGGCCAACTTCTATTCTTCACTGCTTTTCAACAAGGACAAAGTCTTCGACCACGAGCATATTCCTCACGTGGACATGGAATCAATGCCTTGCTTCTCTCAAGTCCTCAGTATGCTTCATGATGCAGGCTTGCTCAACTTTTGCTCAGACATAGTTGATTGGAATGAAGAGCTTATTCTTCAGTTCTATGCAATGCTGCATATCACAGGTGATGCTGCTGACGTCAACTCTTGGGTGTTGGACTGGATGACTGAAAACACTCACTACAAGGCACCGGCCTCTGAATTGCTTCATGCCCTGCCAATCAGTCCTCCACCTGAAGGTGCTCGTTGTCTGTATGATGAACCTGAACTCACTTCTCACTATATGCAAGTGCTCATGAAGCCTCTGAAGCCTGGTAAAGCCCCAAGGACAAAATTCCTCGTGAAGGAATTGCTATATGTGCCAAGAACCATCTATCGCATTCTAACAAAGACCATGAGTCCTATCAAAGGCCATGACTCTTCTGATGAGGAAATTATTGGGATGATGAAGAATATGCTATTCAACATAATGCATGGCATTCCCATAAACTATCATGATTTCTTCATGAGGACTCTGGCGAATGTTGCACTTTCACCATTTGAGCTGAAGCCTTACGCGCCGTGGATCATGAGATTCCTCAGAACAAGGTCTTCACTCAACTACAAGGCTGACTTTCAGAATCATCTCAGCTTCTTGCCCCCGATTGAAGTCCTCAAACGGACATATTCCTCAGCTGATGAGAAGGGCAAGGCACCAACCGTTATCGATGAAGGCATTCGTCCATTGGATGGTCAGTTCCGCAAATTTGCATCTTATTTCACCAATGATGACTCTGCCACTCATGATTCTGCTGCCAATGCTCCCAAGTCAAGTCCTCAAGCTACTGCTCCTCGTGTGCTGACCGGCCATGAGCTGCTTCTAAGTCTTCACCAAAAGGTGGATCGAAACCACAAATGGGTTAAGCGTCAGTTTGGCTCTATTCTTCACAACATGACTTCGACACATAATGCAGTGAAGAAAAACCATTACTACCTCCATGAAGTGTTTGATCGCACCTGGGCTATTCTGTCACATCTATATGGTGAAGAAGATCTGAAGCAAATGGGCTTCAAAGAAGATTTTGACTGGTTTGCTCCTCCACCGAAGAAATTCAAGAAGGTCAAGGTTCCTTCCTTGGTGGCCAGTTCATATTCTTCATCGCGCGAAACAGACGAGTATGAAGACTTGGACGACACTAAAGCAGGCCCTACAACGACTCAAGACCCTGACAACGCTGGCGCTCCTCCATCTTCATGATATTCTTCAGGGGCGTTAGTCCTCAGTTTCTACTCTTTTGGTCATTTGATGACAAAGGGGGAGAAATTTGAGTTAGTCTTCAAGCGGGTCTATCTTATATGGGCGTTTTTTTGCTAAGTTACAACTCTCGTTCTTCTGATGACTTTGCTGGATCGAGTTGTAATCTTAAACTCTATGGTGGCCTTATACTTTTGCTGAGTTCTTCTGCATGCTTATTCCTCATTAATGTTAATGCACGCATGCTGAATTACATCAGTCACCATATTTCATCATGCATTTCAAATTCTTCATTTTATATGTCAAATGTGTGTATGAATTACAAGATATAGGGGGATATCTCCATGATTATACTCTTCAAGTGTGAAATGCTTCAAAAGCAAATTCCTCACTATGCACATCTTCAGGGGGAGTTCTTCTATATCTTGCAATCAAATTCCTCAATATCAGTATTTACACTTCATATATTTATCCCCGTTGAAAACTTAACCTATATTGTCATCAATCACCAAAAAGGAGGAGATTGTAAGTGCATCTAGTGCCCCTTAGTGATTTTGGTGTATTGAAGACTTATAGGTTAAGGGACTGATGCGTTTGTGAGTGTACACAGGTCTATAAGTCTATGAGGAGTTTGATATTTACAGAGAAAGTCAAACCCTAAAAATGAAGTTTTTCGACTGAAGACTTTGGATTTCTGAAGACTTTCCGAAGACTTTGAAAGTGAAGAAATTGGTGTGACCTTGAAGACTTGGCAATCATTCGAGGAACATGAAGCGTGAAGACTTTTGGTTTTATAGTTTCATTTTCTCTTTCTTGAGTCATAGGAAACACCGTACAGTTAAAGGGGGTCGAGGAAATACTAAGGAAAAATTTCCATGTGATGCTCAACTCAAAATCCTACACCTACCAATCCCTTCGAGTGAAGCCATTGGAAATCTCATACAGTTCAGTCATATTCTTCAGTGACAGAGACAAAGTTCTTCTGGTCTCTGAGAAATTTGTTCTGACTGAGGAGTTAGTAATTCACCACTGTGAATTGCCTACACAGTGAGGAACATGATAGCCCTGAAGAATTTGAGAGTCAAATATTCCGACCGTTGATGTGCTATACGCCAGCTGTCCCAAAATATCTACCCACCTAACGGTCATATCAGACAAGGGCATTTATGTCTTATCATGTCGGGCTGCTCCCTAGGCTATAAATAGCCGCCCCCTCCAACCACCAGCTGGTTGGCTACTTCGAGAGAAACTGACACTTGTCATTTGAGAGCATCCCATCCTCCGAGGACTTTGAGCGAAAATCATCAAGTGAGGAAAACCCAAACCCAACACCTACAAACCCAAAGTGATTGAGCATCACTGAAGAGATTGATCCTGCGTGGATCCGACGCTTGTTACCTTTGAAGATTGTGCTTCTTCCAGACGGTTAGGCGTCATGGTCTAGAGCATCCAAGAGGAATTGTGGATCGCCGAGCGATCTAGTCTGTGAAGGTTTGGAAGTCACCTGAAAACTTTCCACGAGTGATTGGGCGAGGTCTGTGTGACCTTAGCTCAAGGAGAATACGGTGAGGACTGTGTGTCCGGGACTGGGTGTCCTCGAGTTTAAATACTCAGCCGCTCCAACCAGACGTACAACTGAGACAGCAGTTGGAACTGGTCTACCAAATCATTGTCTTCACCAAGCTTACTGGTTCTATTTCCTCAACTCCTTCATTTTCTCATTTCTGTTGTTGTGCGCCTCTTCATATCTGTTTGAAGACTTTGACTGAAGACTTTCTCAATTTCCTCAGTTCAATTTTGTTCAGTCTGTCCCTCTTCTTTCTGTGTTATCTTGTGTTTACGCTTTCTATACTCTGTGCTTGTCTTCATTCCATTATGATGACCGTGCTTGTGTTTAGTTATGTTTACATTTGAGTGCTTATTTCGCTGCTAGTAGTTCTTCATTTAGGAATTTCCTCACCAGCAAATTCCTCAGTGAAGAATTCATAAAAATCGCCTATTCACCCCCCCCCCTCTCTAGTCGATATAACGCACTTTCAGATGGTCTCTCTCAAACAACCCTGCAACCAAATAACAAAGAGTCTCTTGTGTCCCCAACACACTCAATACAATGGTAAATTGTATAGGTGCACTAGTTCGGCGAAGAGATGGTGATACAAGTGCAATATGGATGGTAGATATTGGCTTTTGTAATCTGAAATTGTAAAAACAGCAAGGTAACAAGTAACAAAAGTGAGCGAAAACGGTATTGCAATGCTTCGAAACAACGCCTAAGGTTCATACTTTCACTAGTGCAAGTTCTCTCAAGAATGAACATAATTAGATCATATAACAATCCCTCAACATGCAACAAAGAGTCACTCCAAAATCACTAATAGCGGAGAACAAATGAAGAGATTATGGTAGGGTACGAAACCACCTCAAAGTTATTCTTTCCGATCAATCCATTGGGCTATTCCTATAAGTGTCACAAACAACCCTAGGAGTTCATAGTAAAATAACACATTAAGACACACATCAACCAAAACCCTAATGTCACCTAGATACTCCAATGTCACCACAAGTATCCGTGGGTATGATTATACGATATGCATCACACAATCTCAGATTCATCTATTCAACCAACACAAAGAACTTCAAAGAGTGCCCCAAAGTTTCTACCGGAGAGTCAAGACGAAAACGTGTGCCAACCCCTATGCATAAGTTCACAAGGTCACTGAACCCGCAAGTTGATCACCAAAACATACATCAAGTAGATCACGTGAATATCCCATTGTCGCCACTAATAAGCACATGAAAGACATATATCAAGTGTTCTCTAATCCTTAAAGACTCAATCCGATAAGATAACTACGAAGGAAAAACTCAATCCATTACAAGAAGGTAGAAGGGGTGAAACATCATAAGATCCAACTATAATAGCAAAGCTCGTGGTACATCAAGATCGTGCCATATCAAGAACACGAGAGAGAGAGAGAGATCAAACACATAGCTACTGGTACATACCCTCAGCCCCGAGGGTGAACTATTCCCTCCTCATCATGGAGAGCGCCGGGATGATGAAGATGGCCACCGGTGATGGCTCCCCCCTCCGACAGGGTGCCGAAACAGGGTCCCGCTTGGTTTTTGTTGGCTATAGAGGCTTGCGGCGGCGGAACTCCCGACATAGGTTTTGTTTTGGAAGTTTGGGGATTTATAGGAGGGGTTGGCGTTTGTTTCACGTCAGGGGGCCCCACAGGGAGTCCACGAGGCAGGGGGGGCGCGCCCTTGGGGGGCGGGCGCACCGTCCACCCTCGTGGTGCCCTCGAGACTCCCCTCCGGTAGCTTTTTGTTCCAGTATTTTTTATATTTTCCAAAAATATTCTCCGTTGATTTTCAGCGCATTCCGAGAACTTTTATTTTTGCACAAAAACAACACCACAGTAGTTCTGCTGAAAACAGCGTCACTCCAGGTTAGTTCTAATCAAATCATACCAAAATCATGTAAAAATATTATAAACATGGCATGAATACATAAAAAAACTATAGATACGCTAGAGACGTATCAGCTCTATCCAAGCGTTCACATATATAAGTGTCCAGCTCCTTGCTATGATTTCTCGACGTAAATTTGTCGCCTTCATAACCAATGTCATAGAGCTCACAGGCCTCCAGAGCTTGCCTGGAGTTATCAATAAGCTTCTAAGGACGAACTGCTCCCCCAATATTCTCATCATGCACTAAAATTTCGTTGAAGTCCCCCAAACACAGCCATGGTCTTCCATTCTGGTGTTGTTGTCCAAGAATCCACAAAGTTTTCCATGTCTCCACCTTTCTCTCAGAGGCTGATTCACCATACACCCCTGTGAGTCGCCATACCCTCCCATCTTCCTCCTTAACATCTACGTCCACATGCCTCCTACCAAATGAACACAGAGTCACATCTACCCCCTTTCACCAAAATAGTGCCACACCACGACTCCTTCCCTCTAGGTTCCATGCAGTCATGTGCGTTAGCCCTAACATCCACCGAAAACGCTCCAGCTCCTTTGCTGACAGTTTTGTCTCCGCCAAGAATAGTACATCGGGCTCCTCCACCCTCCCCAGTTTGAGGAGGCTACGAACCGCCGGGCAGTTCCCGAGTCCCCGGTAGTTCCATCCAACGAGTTTCATTGGTCCAGATGGGGCTGCTTGGACAACCCAGCCGATATCATATCATTTGTTGCACCACCCTGAGAAAGATGCTCCACCACCTCTTCACTGACTCCTTCCTCTCCTCTACCTTTCTTCCCTAGCTTCTCCTCCTCCTCCTCCACTCTCCCCGTTTTTGGCCAAGGACAGCCTCCCTCGCCTTACTCCCCTCCACCACCGGCCTATCCCTCCTTTTCTTTCTGTAACGTTTACCCACCGGGCTCTTTCCTAAACTTCCTGCACACCTCTTCTCATCTCGACCTTTCCCTTTGATCTCAGAGCTAGCTCCGGGCCCCTTGTATATTGCAGTCATAATAGTGTCTTTGTGTGGAGGAACTTGTGGGGTGCCAGGGCCGCTACCTTTGACCATGCCCTCCTTCTCATCATCTCTAGAACCAACCTCGAGATGGAGCTTCTTTAGGTTGCCCGTTCTCTTCGGTGCAGACCTAACTTTGGGTGGGCTAGTGACCTCCTCCCCTTTATTTGCATGCTCAGGACCACCATCACTACACCTGGAGTCACTCCTCCTCCAAGAACTGCTATCACTCACATTGCTTGACCGACCTCCTGACCTGCTAAAGCCATAGTTGCGACTCCCTCCCAAGCTCCTACCAGCATTCCTCCAGCCTCCATCATCTCCCATTGCTCTTCTCTGTCCCAGATCAACACGGAGCCATCTTCTGAACTGTTGGTGTTCCCCCTTCTTCAACTTCACCATGCAATTCTTCTCCCCATGCCCAATAACACCGCAGGTGTAGCAAAAGTCTGGGAGGAATTCATATTCAGACCTGCACCAATCCTCGTCTCTTCCTCTTCCATATTGCCTTCGTGACCCTTTTGTTTGCACTTCGATCTCCCTCCTCTATATCGTCATGTAGGGTAAAACCCCGCATAATAGGTTTATCGATCCACATTCTTATCTTGACCATCAGAAATCTACTTATGGCACTTCCATCAGCTGTGATATCTGCCTCTACAAACTTACCAATAGTATTACCAATATCCTCCACTGCTTCACCGTTCATCATGCCCAGAGGTAGGTTGTAAACCCTGACCTAGATTAGTATGTCACTGAACGCATAATCCTCTGGCCTTTTACTCGAGATATAGTCTTCCACTACCACCAAATCCTTGTGAAACATCCTAGGCATGTTCTCCAGCACCTTCCTCTTCCTAGACTCCTGGTGAAAAGTGAATAGGAATTGATTCACTTGTAAGTGCATCTAGTGCCCCTTAGTGATTTTGGTGTGTTGTAGACTTATAGGTTAAGGGACTAATGTGTTTATGAATGTACACAGGTCTATAAGTCTGTGAGGAGTTTGATATTTACAGAGAAAGTCGACCCCTAAAAATGAATATCTTCGACTGAAGATTTTGGTATTCCTGAAGACTTTCATGAAGACTTTGAAAGTGAAGAAATTGGTGTGTCCGTGAAGACTTGATATTCATGCAAGGAATGTGATTCTTGAAGACTTTCGTTTTCATAGTTTTGTTTTTCTCCTTATTGAGTCATAGGAAACACCGTACTGTTAAAGGGGGTCGAGGAAATACGAAGGAAAAATTTCCATGTGATGCTCAACTCAATATCCTACACCTACCAATCCCGTCGAGTGAAGCCATTGGAAATCTCATACAGTTCAGTCAATTTCTTCAGTGACAGAGGCGAAGTTCTTCTGGTCGCTGAGGAATTTGTTCTGACTGAGGAGTTAGAAATTCGCCAGTGCGGATTGCCTACACAGTGAGGAACATGATAGCCTTGAGGAATTTGAGAGTCAAAATTCCGACTGTTGCTGTGCTGCGCGCCAGCTGTCCCAAAATAACTTATCCACCTAACGGTCATATCATCGAAGGGCATTTATGTCTTATCATGTCGGGCTGCTCCCTAGGCTATAAATAGCCGCCCCCTACAAGCACTAGCTGGTTGGCTACTCCGAGAGAAACTGACACTTGTCATTTGAGAGCAACCCATCCTCCGAGGACTTTGAGCGAAAATCATCGAGTGAGGAAAAACCCAAACCCAAACATCCACAAACCCAAAGTGATTGAGCATCACTGAAGAGATTGATCATGCGTGGATCCGACGCTTGTTACCTTTCAAGACTGTGCTTCTTCCAAACAGTTAGGTGTCATGGTCTAGAGCATCCAAGAGGAATTGTGGATCGCCGAGTGACCGAAGTCTGTGAAGGTTTGGAAGTTGCCTGAAGACTTACCACGAGTGATTGGACGAGGTCTGTGTGACCTTAGTTCAAGGAGAATAAGGTGAAGACTTGGTGTCCTGAGCTGCGTGCTCAGCGACTGGGTGTCTGGGACTGTGTGTCCTCGAGTTTAAATACTCAGCCGCTCCAACCAGATGTACAACTGAGACAGCAGTTTGAACTGGTCTACCAAATCATTGTCTTCACCAACCTTACTGGTTCTATTTCCTCAACTCTTTCATTTCTTCATTACTGTGTTGAGTGATTGTTCATATCTATGTTTTAAGACTTTGACTGAAGACTTTCTCAATTTCCTCAGTTCAATTTCATCAGTCTGTTTGTCTTCATCTTGTGTTATCCTGTGTTTACGCTTTCTGTACTCTGTGTTTGTCTTCATTTCATCATGATGACCATGTGTGTATTCTGTCATGCTTACTTATGAGTACTTATTCCGCTGCAAGTAGTTCTTCACTAAGGAATTTCCTCACCGGCAAATTCCTCAGTGAAGAATTCATAAAATCACCTATTCACCCCCCCCCTCTATTCGATATAACACACTTTCAATTGGTATCAGAGCAAGGTACTCCCTTGTTCTGTGTGATTTTGGTTTAACCACCTGGAGTTCTAGTTATGTCGACTGCAGGATCGAGGAACGTTTCCTGCCCCATCTTTGACGGTCATGAGTATCCTCAGTGGAAGGCCATGACAAAAAAGCGACTCATGGCTATGGACATCGAACTGTGGATCGTCACCGAGATTGGTCTTACCGATCTATGCAAGATGGCTGAGGCTGATGACATTCGCAAGTACACACTGCTTAACCTCACAACGAAGGATGTCATCTGCTCTAGTCTGTCCTGAAATCAGTTCAGGAACGTCATGCATCTCAATCACGCGAAGCTAATATGGGACCGTCTCTCTGAGGTCTATGAAGGTCATCGGACTCGTCATGATCCTTGGTTTGAGGATTACAAGGAATCTCTCAATGCAATGACATTTGAACCAGAATCATCATCGTCTACCCCCTGCCTTATGGCAAACGGTGCTGAGGTAACCGAATCCTACCTATCTGAATCTAGTGATGATGAATCTGGCGATGAATTTGGACCTAGCTATGTCAAACTTGTTTCCCTTGCCACTAAACAACAAAGAGCCTTGGAAAAAGTTCAATACATGCTAAATAAGAGCGATGATATGTTGGGTGAAGAAATGGATCAGTCAAAAGCCTTGGCTGAAAGTCTTCAGGGACTCCATTCCAAGTTTGACGACCTTCAAGTTCATCATAACGCTCTCTTATCTGATCACGAGAAGCTTTCTCTTGAACTTCTTCAAAGAAAGCAAGATCTTGAGAAGCTAAGAGTGAGTTATGAAGATCTTCAGAAGGAGCGCGATTCATTACTTGCTCAACAAATCAGCGCTACTCAGGAAGAATTTGACCCTCCATGCTTAAAGTGCATTGAACGTGAATCTGCTAATTCTTCACCTGAATGTTCGAATGCTTCAAATGTTACAAATTCTTCAGCTGCCTCTGCTATCACTAATTCCTCATCTGAGGAGATTGCTAGTATCACTGACGATGCAGGGCTGAAGGAATTGTATATGACAAGCATGTACAAAAGCCTCAAAGGGCATCAGACTCTTTGTGATGTGCTTAAAAAGCAGATCCTCAACAGAAACCCTAGGAAAGAGGGTATTGCTTTTGAGAGGAAACTCAATGCTGATGGAACATATTGGAAGCCTGAGTAGTACCCCAAAACCTCATGGGTTGATGCGAAGGGACCTCCAGTTGATCCATCTAACTTATCTGGCTTTACATGTGAATCTCCTCATTCTTCTGATGAGTCATTTGACTCCAACTATAAACTGTTCAAAAATCAGAATGGTGAAGTATTTGCTAGATATGTTGGCACTAACTGCAGGAACGGTTCCCCTATGAAGAAAATCTGGGTTCCCAAAAGTTATGTTGAAAGTCTTCAAGTGAATGTCCTCATGACACCACCAGTGAAGAATAGGAACCCCAGATCAAACTCTTCATATGGACCAAATTCTTCATATGGATCAAAGTCCTCATATGAACATCATCGTGCTAACCCTTCTGTTTCGCGGGGTAGAGCTAAGGGCTATGAATATGCGCAATTTTCTTCAAATCATTATGTTCATAAGTCCTCGAAGAATTTCTCTGCTTATTCATATGCTTACCCTAACCCCTCTTATGTGATGCGAAGTGGACTAGCTTCTATGCCACCTTTCTCATATGGTGCTCGCAGAGTGATGAATTATTTGCCACCCTTTCATATGTGGGTGGTGAAGAAAAAGAACTAACTTCTTCCGCAGGGTCAGGTCTCCAAACGTGCTTTAACGTCTGAAGAATTTACTAGGGGGCTGACAAACTGCCTGAAAGGACGCAGGCGAATCATGATGAAATGAACTTTCATTTCACACGTCCTCACACTGCTTATCTGTGCTATTGCTTGATGAAATTGAACTGATGAAATTGACGTCATATTCTTCACTGATGAAGTATATGAGTTCGTAAGATGCACTAATTCATCTGCAGGATGATCAGCCCAAAACAAACGAGTGGGTCCTCGGTAGTGGATGTACAAATCACATGACTGGTGACAAGAACCCATTGATGGATGCTCCCTTAACACCGTAACATCTGAAGCTTATCATTTTCGCTGACAAAGGCAAAAAGTCGGGTATTGGGTCTAGGTAAGGTTGCGATCTCAAAGGATCGACACCTGGACAAAGTCATGCTTGTCGAGTCCTTTGGATACAACCTCATGTCTGTCTCAATGCTTTGTGATCTCGATATGGTTGTTGTCTTTGGAAGATATCGTTGTGTTGTGATCATGGAAGCTGACCATTCCAAAGTCTTCGAAGGCTTTAGGAGAGGAGATTTGTATATTGTTGATTTCTCTACAGGACCACAACCAGCCATGTGCTTACGGGCAAAAGCTTCAGAAGGCTGGCTATGGCATCGACGACTTGGTCATGCAGGCATGAGAAATTTGCACACGCTTGCGAAGAAGAAGCATGTCATTGGCATTGAGAATGTCAAATTCCTCAAGGATCACTTATGCGGAGCCTGTGAAGCTGGGAAGATGACTAAGGCCAAGCATCCAGCGAAGAGTATCATGACTACCACTCGACCATTTGAATTGCTTCACATGGATCTCTTCGGTCCTAATCATTATTCTGTTGTGACAAATGATGCATCCCTATATGGCTTTGTTATTGTTGATGATTATTCTCGTTACACATGGGTACACATTGTTACTTACAAACATGAAGTGCAGGAAGTCTTCAAACGATTTTCCTCGAGGGCTTCAACCAACTTTAGTGTGAAGATCAAGCACATCAGGAGTGACAATGGAACTGAGTTCAAGAATTCCGGTCTTAATGACTATCTTGATGAACTTGGTATTACTCATGAGTTATCTGCTCCTTATACTCCTCAGCAAAATGGTGTCGTGGAGCGCAAGAACAGAACTCTTGTTGAGATATCTCGCACTATGCTTGATGAATACAAAACGCCTCATCGTTTTTGGATTGATGCAATTGATACCGCGTGCCACATCATCAACAGAGTATATCTTCACAAATTCTTCAAGAAGACTGCGTATGAACTCCTCACTGACAAGAAACCCAATAGAGCACCTACCTTCTGTGATAGATGAACCAGCACCTGAGGATTCTATCAAGTTCAAGGCTACTGAGGATGTCATTCCTACCGAAGAATCTACTGAAGAATTCATTCCAGAACATGAAGATCGTCGAGCTAATGCACCTAAGGAAAATGCTGAAGAAAATGGTGCTGAAGAAAATGTTGATCAAGTTCCTCGACAACAACCAGCTCACCCTCGTGTTGCAAAAGAAGTGAAAGTTGAAAAGATCATCAATGACATTGAAGCACCAGGTCCTCTCACCCTCTCAAAAGCTCCACATTTATCTAACTTTTGTGGGAACTATGCTTTTGTCTCTATCACAGAGCCCACTAAGGTAGATGAAGCATTTCTGGAGCCTGAGTGGATTCAGGCCATGCAAGAAGAATTACATCAGTTCGAGCTCAACAATGTCTGGGAACTGGTCAAACGTCCAGATCCTCGCAAGCATAATATCATTGGCACAAAGTGGATCTACCGCAACAAGCAAGATGAAAATGGCCTTGTGGTGAGGAATAAGGCACGACTTATAGCTCAAGGCTACGCACAGGTTGAAGGAATTGATTTCGATGAAACTTTTGCATCTGTTGCTAGACTTGAGGCTATTCGCATATTACTTGCTTATGCTAACCATCCTAATATCACTTTATATCAAATGGATGTGAAAAGTGCATTCCTCACTGGTAAGCTTGAGGAAGAAGTATATGTTGCTCAACCCCCAGGTTTTGAAGAACCAAAGAATCCTGACAAAGGCTTCAGACTCAACAAGGCCCTCTATGGCCTCAAGCAAGCCCCTCGGGCGTGGTATGATACTTTGGAGGAATTCTTCGTGAAGAATGGCTTCACACCCGGTTCACTCGACCCTACTCCCTTTACTAAATCTTATGATGGTGAACTGTTTGTGTGCCAAATATACGTTGATGATATTATCTTTGGCTATACTGACCAACGTTATAGTGATGAATTTGCCTATATGATGAGTGAAGAATATCAAATGTCTATGATGGGAGAGTTGAAATTCTTCTTAGGTCTTCAAATTCGTCAACAGCACAATGGCATATTCATATCTCAGGAGAAATACCTCAAGGATGTTCTGAGGAAATTCGGCATGCAAGATTGCAAAGGAGTCAAAATTCCTATGCCCACAAATGGCCATCTATGCACTGATGAAAATGGTATTAACTTTGATCACAAGGTATACTGCTCCATGATTGGTTCTTTATTGTACTTATGTGCATCTAGGCCAGATATAATGCTTAGTGTTTGCATGTGTGCCCGATTTCAAGCTACACCGAAGGAATCACACCATAAGGCTGTGAAGCATATTCTTCGATATCTAGCTCACACACCAACACTAGGACTATGGTACCCCAAGGGCTCTACTTTTGATCTCATTGGATATTCTGACTCTGACTATGCTGGTGATCGTGTGGACCGCAAGTCAACATCTTGTACTTGTCATTTCCTTGGACGATCTTTGGTCTGTTGGTCCTCGAAGAAACAGAACTGTGTATCACTGTCTACTGCTGAAGCTGAGTACATTGCTGTTGGTTCTTGCTATGCTCAATTGCTGTGGATGAAGCAAACTCTCAAGGACTACGGCATCAACGTGAAGAATGTGCCCCTCTACGCTATACTCAACCCAATCTATTCACAAATTCTTCATGTGCATTATATTTGAAACTCGTTCAAAATCTTCACTGTGTCCTTGTCAGCTGAAGAAATTGCGAACGAAACTTTAAAACCTATCTTATCCAAATTTTCGGTTTTGCTGCTCAAACCGTCCCGTATCCCACGATAGAATTATCTATTCACCCACGATCTAACACGATCTCCACCTTCAGTACGTGGGTGACACATGTCAAGCGAATGAGAAGGGCCAAGGGCACGTTCGTCCTAGATCTTTGGGCGAACAATTTTTCACTGTGACTATAAATACCCCCTCACCCTTCCTCACTTCCTTTACTCTGCTCGACCGCTCTCTCTCTCTCGCTCGAGCTTCTCAAACCCTAGCGCCGCCGCTACTCCATCGTCACTGGTGAGGAAGAGCTTCACTGCCTCGACCTCTTCGCCGTCGTACTCGCGCCGGCTGCGGAAATCTTCACTCTGCCACCGCCGTAGCTGTCTTCCTCCGCTAAGTTAGGGCGTCGAAGATCTGAATTGATGAGCTTCAAATCTACACTTCTCAGTTCGTCGTGTTCGTCATCAAGGGTAATTAAAAGTTACTTTTACTGCCCTCTTTGATTCAAATTTTCTCTACAAAATCTTCAAAGGTGTTTTATTCTTCAAATCCTTAGACACAAAACACCTCACTAGTCATCTGTTCTTGATTCGATTCTCTAAGCAACATTTATCTTCAAGATTCCTCAATCGTGTGGATCCTCAATCTATACAACTCTGGATCCTAAGACAAAGAACGCTTAGTGAAATTCTTTAAGACTCATCAGGTCAAATTCCTCAAACTTGTTCATTTTGAAAATCTTCTGGGAACGCATATGACCTCTTCAAATTCCTCGCAACTATACTCTGTTCACATGTACTCATGTCCGCTGCTGAATCACTAGGTTCTCATCAACTTAACTCATTTGCAGTGTTCCTTGAATAAAAGTTGCATACTTCTTTAGAGTGTTCAATTGTTCAAATTCCTCATCTGAAGAATATGGCAGACGGTAAGAAACCACAGAAAGGAGGAAAGAAGCCTGAGGTCATGACTGCATTTGAAATTCCTGAGGACATCTATGCTGACTATTGCACACCTGATGAGGCCAAGTTTGGAAAAGAGAACAAAAATCAGCGCAAGGTGCGCATACAGAGGATTGAAAGGAGATGGGCAAGAGAATGGAGGGAGTACAGATATGTAACTCCAAAGTATATGAAGAAATTCGCTCTAAATCCTCCATGCCCAAGAGCTCCATTGGCACCTAGTCAAAAAGCTGATCCCACCAGCCTCAAGTGCGGTGAGGATTTTCTTGACGAATGGGCCAAACGCCAAGCCAAGTTGGCAAGACAAGCCAAAGAAGCAGTGAGGAAATTTAATGAAGACTCTGCTACTGCTGCTGCCACAAAGGCCTCTGACAAACCTAGGAAATCAATGGCAAAGAAGCCCGCTCACAGGCCAAGTGCTTCATCAACTATGCCCTCACGGCCAAGTTCCTCAGCAATGCCCTCATGGCCAGAATCTTCAAAGCCCTCACGGCCAATGCCTCCAGCTCCTCCAAAGTCCTCAGTAGCTCCGGCAAAGTCCTCAACACCTGTTCACCTGGCCACATGGCAAAGGACTACAGGCATCTCCATTGCCTCCGGTGTCTCGGCAAGTTCCTCAGCTGCACCAAATTCTTCATCAGGCCCCACTCTGTTGAAGACAAAGGCCACTGCTGGACGAGGTCCTCGGCCTAGTCTGAAGAAGAAACAAGTTGCCTTCCAAGTGCCATATAACGATGATGCTGATGATGATGAACTTGCAGAAATCATCAGAGATAGGCAGGAAAGGGCCGCTAGAGCCAAAGGGACAGCTGTGCCACTACTTTCGGATACAAAGGTGATCCTCGACTACATTGATCTCTGGCACAAGGACCCAAACACTCCTATTCCTGATTTTCATTTGACTCCTGGCCAAAGTCACATGCTGACCCATTTCATCTCTGAAGAAAAATGGAAATTTGAGAAGGCCAGACAAATCAAAAAGGCTCAGTTCAGGAAAGAGAAGTTCCTGAAGAACAATGTTGTCAAAATGACACCTGATGAACTCCTCAAGATCCAGTCTGAGATCAAAACCCTCAGCGATAATTTCAACTCCTATTATGCTGATTGGCAAGGAGCCAAAGTCAGGTTTGTTAAACTGACTAAGAAGTTCACCAATGTTGCAGCCCCATCGCAACAAGAAATTCCTCATGCTGAAGCCTCTGCTCAGCAAACTGAAGAACATGCCAGCACCACTGATGATTTTCAGACTGCTGAAGAAAATGCTAGTTCCAGGGCTGATGACTTCATTCCAGCCGCTGAAAAAACTACCAGGGCATCCACTAGTGGTGCGCCTGAAGAAAATGAAGAAGTCAGGGAAACTGCATCAGTTGCGCCTGAGGAAATTCAACCAGATTCCTCAGCTCCTCCTGCACCTACACCAACTCCTACCCTTCCATCTGCATCAGATGTAAGGAAGACCAAGGTTGCAGAAAAAGCTGCAGTGAAGAAAAGGAAAGCATTATCTGCTTCAGATTCTTTAGCTCCGAAGAAAATGAAAACTATGACCAGCTCACTTGAGAATCCCATTGATGTTTTTTCGATTTTCACTATGCCATCAAAGAACCTTGTTCCTTATGGTGAAGAATATGTGATCCCTAGCGGATCTAATGAAGAACATCATTCTGCTGCTTCGTCAGAGCAGATTGATGAAGAAATTGAAGTGGATGTGATCCCTTCAACTCATGCTGCTTCCTCGCCCATACCTCAGTTCACAGCTAAAGAGGCCGGCGTTGAAGAACTTGAAGATGAAGACGTGGACATTGGATGCACCACGCCTGTGATGACTGATGACTTTTGGGAAAGTCAGCATCCCAATACTCCACACTTCACCCCACTACAGCAGATACCTCAGTCCCCCGCACCAACAGTTCAACTGGGCTCTGAAGAAACTCATCCCACCTTGTCTGTGCATGAAGAAATTCCAGCCACTAGTGCTGAAGAAACTGCTGCTGCTGATACCTTGAACGTGCAGACTGCCACTGAAGAGGAACCAGAAATTCCTCAGCGTGAAGAACCGGGGATTGTGATTCCTGAGGTTGTGATGCAACTCACTGACACTCCTGTGCCCAAGCCAAATGATCCATTCTCAAAGAAGCGAAAGTTTAAGGCTGCTGATTTCTTCAACGAGCATGTGTTCTTCACTACTTATAATCCCTATGATTCTGCTCGCATAATGAAGAGGCGTTTCTGGACTGCTAGTCAAGCAAACTTGTATTCCTCTGTGCTATTCGACAAAGACAAAGTCTTCGATCATGCACACATTCCTCACATGGACATAGAATCTCTGCCGTGCTTCCAGCCAGTCCTCAGTGTTCTTCATGATGCTAGATTACTGAATTTCTGCATTGACATCTGTGATTGGAATGAAGAACTCATTCTTCAATTCTATGCGACGCTGCACATCACAGGAAATTCTGAAGATGTGAATTCATGAGTGTTGGACTGGATGTCTGAAAATACTCACTACAAGGCACCAGCAACTGAATTGCTTCGTGTCCTTCCACTCAGTTCTCCCCTTGATGGTGCACGTTGCGTCTACAATGAACCTGAGCTTACCAATCATTACATGCAAGTGCTAATGAAGCCTTTGAAGCCAGGGCAGCCCCCACGAACCAAATTCCTCGTCAAGGAATTACTGTATGTGCCACAGACTGTCTTTCGCATTCTAACGAAGACAATGAGTCCTATCAAAGGCCATGACTCAAATGGTGAAGAAGTCGTTGGCATCATGAAGAATATGCTTTGCAATATCGCTCATGGCGTTCCCGTCAACTTCCATGATTTCTTCATGAGGACTCTGGCAAATATTGCTATGTCACCGTTTGAGCTGAAGCCTTATGCACCATGGATTATGAAATTCATCAGGACAAGGTCTTCACTCAACTATAAGGCTGATACTCTGAACCATGGCAGTTTCTTGCCTCCAATTGAAGTCCTCAAACCGACATATTCCTCAGCTGATGACAAAGGCAAGGCAACTGTTGTGATAGATGAAGGCATTCGTCCATTGGATGGTCAATTTCGCAAGGCTGCATCCTACTCCACCAATGATGACTCTACCACACATGACTCTGTCGCCAACACCTCTGCCAAGCAAATTCCTCGAGCCACAGCACCCAGAGTGATGACTGATCATGAGTTACTCCTCAGTCTTCATCAGAAAGTTGATCGCAATCATAAATGGGTCAAGCGTCAGTTTGGTTCCATTCTTTACAACATGACCTCAACCCACAATGTTGTGAAGAAAAACCAATACTACCTCCATGAAACCTTCAACCGTACCTGGGCTGTTCTATCTCATATCTACAGCACTAAAGATCTGAAGAGCATGGGTCTCAAGGAAGAATTTGATTGGTCTGCACCTCCACCAAAGAAATTCAAGAAGGTCAAGGTTCCTTCCTTGGTGACCAGCTCCTATTCTTCATCGCGCGACACTGATGAAAATGAAGACTTGGACGACACTGCGGCAGGCCCTACTACGACAACCGACCCCGGCAACGCTGGCGCTCCTCCATCAACTTGATATACTTTAGGGGTGTTAGTCCTCAGTTTCGATCCTTTTGGTCATTCAATGACAAAGTGGGAGAAATCTGAGTTAGTCTTCAAGCAGGTCTATTATATATGGGCGTTTTTTGCTAAGTTACAACTCTCGTTCTTCTGAAACTTTTATTGGATCGAGTTGTAATCTTAAACCCGATGGTGCTCTGATACTTTTGATGCACTGTGCTCTGATTCTGCATGCTTGTTCCTCGTTAATATTATTTCACACATGCTGAATCTCCTCAGGCACCATATTTCATCATGCATTTCAAATTCTTCATATTAGATGTCAAATGCATGTATGAATTACAAGATATAGGGGGAGATCTCCAAGATTCAACTCTTCAAGTGTGCTTTGCTTCAAAAGAAAATTCCTCACTATGCACATCTTCAGGGGGAGTTCTTCTATATCTTGCAATCAAATTCCTCAATATCAGTACTTACACTTCATATGTTTATCCCTGTTGAAAACTTAACCTATATTGTCATTAATCACCAAAAAGGGGGAGATTGCAAGTGCATCTAGTGCCCCTTAGTGATTTTGGTGTATTGAAGACTTATAGGTTAAGGGACTAATGTGTTTATGAGTGTACACAGGTCTATAAGTCTATGAGGAGTTTGATATTTACACAGAAAGTCGACCCCTAAAAATGAATATCTTCGACTGAAGATTCTGGTATTTCTGAAGACTTTCATGAAGACTTTGAAAGTGAAGAAATTGGTGTGTCCGTGAAGACTTGATATACATGTGAGGAATATGAAGCTTGAAGACTTTCGTTTTCATAGTTTTTTTTTTCTCCTTCTTGAGTCATAGGGAACACCGTACTGTTAAAGGGGGTCGAGGAAATACTAAGGAAAAGTTCCATGTGATGCTCAACTCAAAATCCTACACCTACCAATCCCTTCGAGTGAAGCCATTGGAAATCTCATACAGTTCAGTCAATTTCTTCAGTGACAGAGACGAAGTTCTTCTGGTCGCTGAGGAATTTGTTCTGACTGAGGAGTTAGGAATTCACCAGTGTGAATTGCCTACACAGTGAGGAACATGATAGCCCTGAGGAATTTGAGAGTCAAATTTCCGACCGTTGTTGTGCTAGCGCCAGCTATCCCAAAATATCTTATCCACATAGCGGTCATATCATTGCAATCACCTACTGGATTAAAAAAAACAGAAAACAGAAATTACAAAACATCACATGTCAAACTAATGCAAACGAACGCTGACAACTAACAGAGCATAAACCAATATGCACGATGAATTAGGAAACTAGATAAACATCAAACAAAATAAACAAAGCCTAAAATAAGCACTCCACATACCCTGTACTCCTTCTCCCACTCTGCTCGGCAAAGGCATAGCATTTCCCTGTAGCACAAGGACGAAGTGACAAACATAAGCAACAAAATCAGCTAAAATCTCACGAAACCCTAGATCCACATTGCTACACACGACTATCTATTGGCGTTCTGGGAACGGGGGTACCCAGACTTGCCTGCCTTCGGCCTGCGACATGGCTCAAGGAGTGGCCCAGTACGGCCCGTCTTCATCAACACATGCTCAAGACCCTCGCGAGGGGCCAAGCCTCGCGGGGGGGACGACAGGAGGCTTCCTCAGGCACAGCCTCGTCAGGCTGGCTCGCGAGGAGGCGGAGAGATCAAGGCGGGGTACCTCACGAGGTGCCCATGACGCAAGCCATGACGACCAAGGCCAGGCGGGCGCCGGCCTGCGCAGAGTCCTTGTTTCCTCTTTGGTGCAAAGGGGGCAAGTGCAGGCAAGGGTATCAAGCAAAGGCAACCAAATCGGTGCAACAAGACCAAGACCAGCAGGACGGCAGAACGGAGGTCATCGTGGAGCCCAAGCCGGCGTCATCGTCAGGGTCTTTGGCAGGCGAGGACCAACTTTAGTCAGGACAAGTGTACTAGATGTTCCCCTTCAAAATGGCCAATTGTTGGCGCCCTTCCCGCTCAATATTTGGGAAGAGGCCCGGGGCCTTCGCCTATAAATAGGACTAGACACCCACAGGGTAGGGGGATCCGCATCGGTAGACGGAAGAGCCTAGAGGCATCTGATACAGAGAGAGAGAGAGAGAGAGAGAGAGAGAGAGAGAGAGAGAGAGAGAGAGAGAGAGAGAGGCGACTGAACTCCCCTAGCAGTTCATCGCTCCAGCCAAGAATAGACCCTCGCGAGGTTGTTCTTCCATTGTACTATTCCTCATCAGCCCCTTAGGGAATCCACACACCACAAACTGGAGTAGGGTATTACACCACAATGGTGGCCTGAACCAGCATAAATCTTGTGTCCCTTGTGTTGTACTTCGTGTAGTTTTAGATCCTTGCGAGGCGGCGAAACATGGGTAGGCAGGAGGTGTGATCTCCGCGTGCACCCCAGTGTTCGAACCTTGAGGGCCTGCCAGAACCCGAAATCCGACATTTGGCGCGCCAGGTAGGGGTGCGCCGGAATCTGCATTCCGTCGCCTTGTGTTTCGCCGCCCGTCCCATCCATGTCAGACGCTCGTCGAGCACGCGCCGAGCGTCGGGCCGCTCTCGCCACTCGCGTTGCCCAGACAGCCCCCGTCGGCGGGCGCCCCCGCCGTTCCCCGTCGCCTGCCGTCAACGCCGCCACCGGCCCGGCGGGGAACGAGCAGCAAGGGTCGTCCCTGCATCCCTCGGTGCGGCGAGAAGGCCGCACCACCAGCCCGTCGCTAACTCCAGCCGGCTCCTTGTCCCACGCCCGTCGCGCTCCTACGGACGCGCACGCCATGCTGCTCCTGGCGCGGGAGCTCCTGCACTACCGTCCCGTCGACGACCTCTACGACGAATGGCTCGCCCGCATCACCGAGCTCGTTAGCGCCGCTGGGGGCTCCCCTGCACCATCCCTCTCACTGCACAGCGCCCCGTCCTGTGCGGGCGACGAAGCTCCGGGGGTACCTCAGCCGCCTCCCCCTCAAGAAGGCGCCTTGGACCCAAGGCGCGTGGCCCCTGGGCGGAACCCACTCCGTCCGGCGCCGGCACATCAAGAGAAGAGCTGCCAAGAGATCCCTCGTCCCCATGAAGCCGCCCGTGTGCTCCCTGCACCGGCTCGACACGAACGCGCACCTGCTCCAGCGCATCAAGATCCCACGCTGCACCTGGTGGCAACGCATAGAGACCCGCAAGATCAAGCTCTCCGTCACCAAAGGGCTCCTGCGGCCACTGCAGGCTGCCGTGCCTTCTCCACCGAGCTGCGCAGCGTGGCCTGGCCGGGCAAGTTCAAGCCAGACCTGCCCCCACGCTACGATGGCATGGCTGACCCTGCTGAGTTCCTCCAGCTCTACGAGCTGGGCATCGAAGCCGCCAACGGGGATGAGAAGGTCATGGCGAACTGGTTCCCCATGGCGCTCAAGGACGGCGCCCGCACCTGGCTCCTGAACCTGGCTCCTGGCATGATATCCTCGTGGGACGAGATGCGCACCCGATTCATCGCCAACTTCCAAGGCACCCGCGACCGGCCCCCGGCCATGAGCGATTTGCGCCGCATCAAGCAGTAGTCGGGAGAGACCCTGCAGAAGTTCATCCAGCGCTTCAACAGCGCTCGCCTTAAGATCCCCAAGGTGTCTGAGGAGGCCATCATCTCAGCCTTCTCCGACGGTGTACGTGACGTCAAGATGAAGGAGGAGCTTGCGATCCATGAGGACCTGTGCACCTCCCTGGAGCTGTTCAACCTGGTGACCAAGTGCGCTAGGGCTGAGGAAGGGCGCCTTTCCCTCCTCGAGCTACCAGCTGCACACCCAGAAGATAAGAAGCCCAAGGCCAAGGACGTGAAGCGCAAGGGGGATGCCGTGCTTGCGACAGAACCGGACACCAAGCAAGGCAGGGATCAGCCTGAGTCATCCAAGGGCAGCCGGTACTGCGTGTACCACGACCTCCACACCCACAACACCAACGAATGCCAAGAGCTCAATGCCGTGCGAGACGTGCGTGCCGGCCGACGCCCCGAGCGCAGCGACCGGGGCTATGGCTGAGGAGGAGGAAGAGGTGGAGGACAATGGGAAGACCGTGGCCCTCGCCAAGGGTGGCGTGACCGGCCTCGCAAGGACCGCTGGCAGGACCAGCCTCGTGAGAGAGGTTGGAGGGACCCACCTCGCGAGGGGGGGTTGGAGGGATCAGCCTCGCGAGGATCGCCCACAAAACAACGCGGACCTCCCTCCTCTGCCACCACAGCCGAGGAGGAATGAAGACCATCATCAGGACGAGGGGTCTGGAGGCTTCCAGGAGCCGCGCGCAATCGCTTGCATCTTGGGCGGCGCTCAAGCCCCGGCCTCTCAGCGCATCTTCAAGCAGTTTGCTCACTAAGTGAATGCAGTCCTCCCCAAGCTTGAGGCCACACGCCCTCTCAGGTGGTCAGCGTGCGCTATCACGTTCAGCTCAGCGGATCAGCTCAAGTGCGCGGCCACAGCCGGAGTCCTCCCGATGCTTTGTTCCCCAATCATCAGCAATGTGCAAGTCACCAGGACCCTCATCGATGGCGGAGCAGGGCTCAATGTCCTATCCGTCAAGACGTTCAACAATCTCCAAGTGCCATACAACCAGCTACAGCCAACCAAGCCTTTCTCAGGAGTCACTGATGGTTCCACGGTTCCGATAGGGCAGGTCCGCCTTCCTGTTACCTTCGGGAAGCGCGACAACTACCGCACCGAGCTCATTGACTTTGACGTCGCTCACATCCGCCTGCCGTACAATGCCATCCTCGGGTACCCAGACCTGGCCAAGTTCATGGCCGTGACCCATCACGGCTACAATGTCATCAAGTTGCCAGGAAGTGGTGGAGTTATCACAGTGCCCTGTGAAGAGAGAGAGACGCTGTGTGTTCTCTGGAGCGCGCTTTCCAAGCCGCATCAATTGAAGACCCAGACCACAGGAGCGGGAGGCTTCCCGAGGCTGCTCCTAAGAAGAAGAAGACATCGCCTGGCCCGACCCCTCGAAAGGCAGGCCCCTTAGGGTCCGCGCCTGTTCAGGGGGCACCTCCTTCTGTCGCATAGGAAGGCGCGCCCGGCGCCCTCCTCGAGCAAGGTTCGGGGGCTCTCTCCTGGAGGGCCATCGACTTTGCTAAGATCACGAGGGAGGCGCTTGGGCACCACTTGGAGGCGTGCTTCAAAGCACATTTCCCTTGGGAAGGAGCAAGGCAAGGAGGGCCAAACCCTCAGGAATTCGTCAGTGAGATCATTCAGGAGCTGTAGGAGTCAAGAGTCATGAGTGGCAGCCGCCGCTTACCCGCTGTAGCTCCCCATCCAGGCAAGGATGGTGGGTTGCGCGTCTGCATCGACATACCAGGACTCAACCGAGCCACCTCTTAGGAGCGCCTCTGGCCCTCATGCGTGGGACGCTGTGAAGGTCCACCCCACAGCTATGTTCGCATGCCTTACGGCTTGCCGAACACAGCTGCCACGCGTCAGCGCCTCATGAGGAGCGTCCTAGAGGCTCAAGCGGTCAGGCATTCTGCAGTCCTGGCGGAGATGGAGATGGTCCGCGAGGAGCTGCCAGCGCCTCCGGAGCCTCCCGAGGCCCCTAGGCCTGGGGGCTCGTGAAGATCGGCTTCCGCAGCGCACGCCGTCTGCTACTTCAGCATCCCTTCATCTTCAACATTATCAGGTGACATCCTTCGAGTTTCATTTTCAGCTGGGAGTGCCCTCCCAGGGCTGCATCATTCCCAGGCCGCGTGGGTCCGTCCCTGCGGCATGTATCCCTTTAGTTCATGTTTTCAGCTTACTTTATCGGGGGCGCCCCTCGGGCTGCATTATCCCCAAGCTACCCGGGCCGGACCCGGTGGCTTGTATCCCTCTCGCGTTTATTCGGGTCGTGCGTTTGACCCATCATGATTGTTGTTTGATGCCTGCCTATGGCACCCTTCTTTCTTCATGTCGGCCGCTTGCACGTTAAAGGGGGTACCTAAGCATCGCGACTCATGGGCTCTTACTGGCTCTCCAGCCCTCACCCTCTGGCCTTGTCCACGGCATCATGACCTGGCATACCAGCGACGGCTGAGCCCGCTCGAGGGCTGGGACCCGAGGACGTAGAGCGCCGACATCTAACCAGATTTGCAGGAACACATTACAAGTACAGGCCCAGAGCCAGGCACAACCCGCCTTGAGGTAGGGTCCCGTGAGTCCCGCGCTGGCTCACGGGTGCCCAGATACACCTCGTCAGGCCCTACCGTGCCAGCCACGTGTCAGGGCGGGGCTGTACACGCCCCGAGGGCTCCTCCCGGAGGGGAGCCCCCTCCCACGCACCAGTGGAAGCACCATGCTCCGCGCTGGCTGATGACACTGCCAAGGAGCGGCTATGCCCGTACACATACAGAAGCGCTATGCTCCGTGCTGGTGCTAAACAACTAAGGGTGGCCCCCGGCCGCATCAACCTCAGGGAGCCTAGAGCTCAATGTCCGGCCTCATCGTAATGCCTCCCTTCGGGAGTGCCGCGCGAGGGGGCTAGGCGCGGGGGCTACACCTGGGTCATGCCCAGGCGCACGCCACCCAGCCAGGCCCCTCGGGCCTGGTTCGTCGCACGCCTCTCCCCGAGCGGAGCCAAGGTACGAAGGCCGTTTGAATGTCAAGGGGGACTCCTAAGCATCGCGACTCAGGAGCCTAACTGGTCACGTAGCCCCTCACCCATTAGTTCCGAAAGGCTAACGGCGGTTGAGGTATGCGCGGGGCCGGGCTCTGCAGACATAGAACGGTAAATTCACCCGTACATCTCACCTCCCTACTTGTTGTTCGTGCGTCAAGGGGGACTCCTGAGCATCGCGACTCAGGAGCCTAACTTGTCACGTAGCCCCTCACTCCTTGGTCCCGTCCTGGTTTCCAGTCGGGCCTAACGGCGGCTGAGGTATGCGCGGGGCCGGGCTCTGCCGATGTAGAACACAAGCAAGTAGGAAGGAAAAACACAAATCTCAAGGAAGTCAAAAGCAAATACTACAGTCCATAGAGTGCTTTGACAACGCCAAACACAAGTTTAAATGCCTCCACGAGGCATGATGCATGTTGCAGGAGCTAAAAGCAAGACTGGAGCCGAGAAGGAGTCACTTTCTGGCGGTGCCATCGCTGGTGACGGAGCTGCGCTGGGCGGCTTCGCCTCAAGGAGCCTCAGGATCGGCAGCGCCTCGCTTCGGCTTGGTGCTGAAGGCCCGGAACTTCGCCAACAGAGCCTCCACGCGACCCTTCACGGCCTCAGCAGCGACGGCGGCAAGCTCGCTGCTCACAGGCTCCAGCAGACTGTCAAGGTCAACGCTGGGGTTGCGGACGTAGACATGGGTGAAGACACGCGTCAGCGCTGCAGAAGAAAGGACACGCGCCTCAGCCTTAGCCGTGGGGCCAAGGCCAAGGGCGACATCTTCAAGGGCGCGGACCAGGAAGGGAAGCAGCTTGGCGGGGCCGTCCTCGGCGCCAGCCAGTGGGCTTTCGAGGCCACTGTCATACAGCGACTTCAGCAAGGTGCGAGCCTTCACCTCCAGCTTCGCGAAGGCCACGCGGTCCTCGGCCAGGACCCGCGCCTTGCCGTCCAGCTCGATCCTCTTCGCCTCCAACGCCTGCTCCAGCGCACCCAAGCGGCCATGGCGTTCATCGAGTTTGGCATCCCGGTCCTTCGCGGCAGCCTCACGAGCCTTCATGTCTTCCTCCTTCTCCTGGCGGACACGGGCCTCCTTGGCAAGCTGGTCACGCAGGCCTTGCAGCTCACTCTCCAGCGCCTCGCAGTGACCTCGGACATCTGCTACCTCACACAAGGCGGCGTCGCGAGCGGCCTTCGCCTCAAGGATGGCCTACTTCTCCTCGTCAGAAACTGTCGCAGCCTGAGCCAGCGCCGCTCGGACTGAAGCATCAGAGCGGACCCAGCCAGAGGCTAGCTCCAGGCGCTCGGCCACCAAGCGAGGGTCGGCGCCCAGAAGATCTTTCTACAGCCGGTCCAGCTCAGCAGCAGCACGATCCAGGACAGTAGAAGGAGTCGGAGAGATGGCAGTTGGCGGAGTAGGAGGAGAAGACGGCAGCGTAATCACAGCACCATGAGTCAAGACCTTCTGCGCCCCGACGACTGCGGCAGTGACGTCACGCAAGGACACCTCGGGAGTCGCTTGGGCCATGGGGGCTGAGCTCGCTCCAGCTAGCCCCGCCAGGCCTCGCGAGGATGATCGGGCAGGAGAGGCCCACGTCTTGCCGCCCCCTTCTCCCGTGGGTGGGGGCGCTGTCCCGGACGAAGCCTCAATAGCCCCCTTTAGCTTCTTCGCCACAGGCACCGGCCTAGCCAAGGAATATGGATGTCAAGCCTCAACAACGAAGCAAGAAGCAAAACGAGAATCGAGCACTTACTCGTCATCGCTCGCGGGCTCAAGCAACCTCCGGCCAAACTTGAAGCTCGAGAGCCGGATGTTGGGATCAACCTTAAGAGGCTCGGGAGCAGGTGGCGCGTCTGCAGATCGCCTCGGAGCCAGAGCAGACCCGCGGGGAACCAACCCCGTCCTGTCCTTCTTCGGGATCAGGGGCGAGCTCTCGCCACCCTGCTCGTTGCCGTCCTCATCATCATCCGGCATGAGGCGAAGAGTGAGGGACCTACACCGAGGGAGGGGCGCTCTCGACTCCCCGTCGGTCGCCTCTGAATCGGGCTCCTCTTCCTCCTCCTCTTCTTCCTCCTCTCCGCTGGAGTCGTCGGAGGAAATTTTCACCGTCGCCAGGGCCACCGGGTCCTCAGGAACCTCCGCGGGCACAGGCCCGTCCCCGTTGAAAGCGGACATGGAGTTCACC
Source organism: Triticum dicoccoides (assembly GCF_002162155.2). Classification (NCBI taxonomy): domain Eukaryota; kingdom Viridiplantae; phylum Streptophyta; class Magnoliopsida; order Poales; family Poaceae; genus Triticum; species Triticum dicoccoides. Next base: position 297,330,361 of record NC_041387.1, on the reverse strand, counting down.
ACCTGCTCCCAATCATCCCGAAGGAACAGGGGCATGGGAGCATCCTCCAACCTCGCCACGTTTCCCCCAACCAAAGATTGGAGGACCGCGGCCAGATCCTCGTCGGCCAGGACTTCAGGTTTTGAGCGAAGGGCGGCATCGGCCCCCCCGAGCCTCCACAGCGGAAGCGAGTGTTCCCAGAGCGGAGCCACCCGGTGCTCCAGGAACTCCCTTAGGAGCGACGCCACGGTATGTTTCACCGTCGCCATGTTGTCCGGCCACAGGTCCGCATCCATCCTCTCCAGCACCAGCTTCGCGCGGGGATCGACGAGCTCCGTGCAGGACCAAGCGTCAACATACTTGGGCTGCCCCATGGGCAGAATCAGCCGGGAGTGGATGCGCCCAGCATCCACCATGACCCAATTGCTCCTGAAACCCTCAATTCTCTTCCCGGGCTTCGAGATGGCATTGGAGCTGCCATGCGCGACAAAGCTTGTGCACGCGGTGATGGGGCCGCGGGAGACCCGGAGGTAGAATTAATGGCGCAGCAAGGCCACCGAAGGCCTCACCCCGACATGAGCCTCGCAGTAGTAGGCAAAAATCGCCAGGAGAAGAACAGAGTTGGGATGGAGGTGCAGAGCTTGCAGGTTGTAATGGTGGAGAACAGAAAGGAAGAACTCGGAAAAAAGGAGGCACCAGACAGGCGGCGATGGCGCTCACAAAGAGCGGGTAGAAGGTGCTTCCCCTTCCCTCAGGAAGGGCGGAGCCAACCTTGAGCACGGTCGCCCCGTCGTTGCCTTGTGCCGCCATCATCTGGCGCGTCCGGGCAAGGTTCTTCTCCGACACATTGGGAGGATCCAGAGCGGGCGAGTATAATGCTCCGGCTGGGGTCTGGCGAGGGCGCCATGCCTTGCTAGGATGCAGGGTTGGAGTAGATCTGGGGATTTCAGAAGCAAGAAGGATAGGAGCGAGAAAGGGGATCTGGGCAGTGAAGGATAAGGCAAGAAGGTAAGCCTAGACGGGTACCACTCCCTTATCAAGTCGTGCAGTTGCCGAGGTGCCGGTGGGAGCCAGGACGCCCACGTCCAATCAACCGCCACATGGCGCCCAAGGCCGCAGGCTATTGGGGCTCGCGACGCTTCGCACTTGCCCCTTCGCTTCTGTGCTAAGCCAAGTCCAAGCGCGCCTTGGGCCCGGGGGCTACTGCCGGCGTTCTGGGAACGGGGGTACCCAGACTTGCCTGCCTACGGCCTGCGGCGTGGCTCAAGGAGTGGCGCAGTACGGCCCATCTTCATCAACACATGCTTAAGACCCTCGCGAGGGGCCAAGCCTCGCGGGGGGGTGACAGGAGGCTTCCTCAGGCACAGCCTCGTCAGGCTGGCTCGCGAGGAGGCGGAGAGATCAAGGCGGGGTACCTCACGAGGTGCCCATGACACAAGCCATGATGACCAAGGCTAGGCGGGCACCAGGCGGGCGCCGGCCTGCGCAGAGTCCTTGTTTCCTCTTTGGTGCAAAGGGGGCAAGCGCAGGCGAGGGTATCAAGCAAAGGCAACCATTTCGGTGCAACAATACCAAGACCAGTAGGACGGCAGAACGGAGGTCATCGTGGAGCCCAAGCCGGCGTCATTGTCAGGGTCTTTGGCAGGCGAGGACCAACTTTAGTCAGGATAAGTGTACTAGATGTTCCCCTTCAAAATGGCCAATTGTTGGCGCCCTTCCCGCTCAATATTTGGGAAGAGGCCCGGGGCCTTCGCCTATAAATAGGACTAGCCACCCACAGGGTAGGGGGATCCGCATCGGTAGACGGAAGAGCCTAGAGGCATCTGATACAGAGAGAGAGAGAGAGGCGACTGAACTCCCCTAGCAGTTCATCGCTCCAGCCAAGAATAGACCCTCGTGAGGCTGTTCTTCCATTGTATTGTTCCTCATCAGCCCATGAGGCAACCCACACACCACAAACTGGAGTAGGGTATTACACCACAATGGTGGCCTGAACCAGTATAAATCTCGTGTCCCTTGTGTTGTACTTCGTGTAGTTTTAGATCCTTGCGAGGCGGCGAGACATGGGTAGGCAGGAGGTGTGATCTCCACGTGCACCCCAGTGTTCGAACCTTGAGGGTCTGCCGAAACCCGAAATCCAAATCTATCGACTTCAAAATGAGATAAAATCGACTGCCTACAGAAAAATTACACAAGCAAAAAGAGCGACAACAACTACAAGAATGACAAAACAAGACGAGGGGACGATCAAGACCGAGGCCAAGCGGAATGTACCAAAAAAAAGGGTGCGGCGATGGCGGCGGGAAGGGGGAAGGGGGGCGGCGACAGAACAGACAGGAAAGGGCTGCGGGAGCGCAGCGGCAAGGCTCACGGAGCGGACAGCAACGCGGAATGCAAGAATAAGGACCTCTTGAGGGCGGTGGTTCCCCGGGCGACGGCGGTTGCTGCGCGCGATGGCGGTTTTGCTCGAGGGAAAGATGCCTCAAGAGAAACTGCGAGAGAGGAGAGGGGATTGTTCTCGGTCTCTCTCTCTAACAGCAGAGCAGTAGAATAGCCTGGAAGGGATACGTAGGAGGCCCGCGTGTCGCAAAAAGGGTCACAAAAAATGGGCCAGCCCAAAATCGGCCCGGATAAAATAAGCCAGTCTACATCAAAACGCACATATTACTAAAAAAATGCACATGATGCAGTTCTTTGTGAAGAATCATGAAGTTCAAACGGTGATACAAAAATAAAATACATACGGTTCGTAAAAAAAGTTAAAATAAAAAACAACACGCATGTTAAGAAAAGTCATCCGAAAAAAAAGTCTACCGTCAAATAAGTGCCACACACAAAAAATTGGGGCCCCCCTCCCCTCTCCCCCTAAACCTCCCGTATAGTGTAGTAAGCACAGGCAAAAAAAATGCAGTACACAGCACTAGAAAAGTGCAGTGCATTTCATTACGCAATGCAGTACGCTATAGCAATCCAGTTTTGCACTATGTAGATGAATATATACACGGCATAGAACACAGCGATGAAGAAAAACGCAAACATGGAAATAATAAACACAGTGCGGAAGTACACGAACGTGCAGTACAGAACCATAACCAATGCAGTACAATTGTAATTTGCTAAGCAGTGCAGTCCCATACATTGGAAAAAAAGATTACAAAAAAGCAAAAACATGGAAACAAGAAAATGAGAACTATACATGCAGTACGGAATGAAGTTCACATCCAGTACATAACCCTGATCAATGCAGTGCACGGATGATTTACCAAAAAGCAGTGCACGCCCCGACATTGAAAAAATACAAAGAAAAAAATTGACCACCCAAATGATACCGGCCCCAGCCACCCAAAAATTGACCGCGTACATGCGTCTCTAAACTACCCGAACACAGGCCCAACAAGGCCGACTAAGAAAAAACAATAAGTTCAAAAAAAAGTGGGGGGGGGGGGCTCACCCACCCATTTCCCTACCCCTCACGTAACAGGGACTGCAGTAAGTACATGCAAAAACAAGATGCAGTACGTGGCGGTAGAAGTATGCAGTGCATTCCGTTACCCAATGCAGATCGCCGAAGCCTATAGCAAGGACACACAAAAAATGATGAAGTACACACATGTATACGCGAGTGCAGTTCTGATTTGTACGCGATGTAGTGCGGAAGTATAAGCAAAGTAGTTAGGTTGTCACGCAGTATACATATATAAAACATGACAAAATGCCTGTTCGCACAGAAAAGTGGTGGTTAAAAAAATTACTGATCAAAAATAAAATAAAACCACCTTAAAAAAACCACGTTCGCATACAACCACCCAATCGGAGCACTTCCATCGCCACAAGCCCACGATCACAGATGCAAAACCAACCCACGATCTGCACAACCGCATCGTCAGCGTGATCGTGCAGTTCATCCGACGAGCCCACCCCACCATGCGCCCTCACCTTAAATTCAGACCCCTGCCAAAGGCCTTCTCATCCACAACAACACAAGTATCCATTGCGCTGCCACCAAATCGCTCCATATCAACGCAAAAGCACCAAGCCCTGCTACCGACGATGACGTTCACCGACGAGTACAAGGGTGACAAGGCCGTGGAGGCGCACGGCAACACCAAGTTGCACGTCATCCACACCAACGACAAGAAGCAGATGGCGATCTCCCTTGCGCAGTACGAGCTCCACCTCAGCCTCCAGCGCCACAAGATCATCGGCATTGATCTCGAGTACGACAATGACCCTGAAGCGACGCAGAAACCCGCCCTCTGCCAGCTCTCCATCGGCAAGAATCACCCGGTGCTGCTCTTCCAAATGAGCGCCTCTGAAAGGTGCACCGTCTTCGACAACTTCCTCGCCGAACCCAGGTACACCTTTGCAGGCTTCTCCATCGACGGTGACAAAACCTGGCTGGAGCGCGTCAAACTGGAGGTTGCCAACTTCATCGACATCCAGAAGGAGTGGAGGGTGCCCGAGGCAACCAAGGCGTTGGACTCCCTTGGAGACGTCTCCGGCATGCTCATTGATGACTACTACAACAACATGAAGAAGAAGATCACCGACGGCGAGCACAAGCGATGGGCCACCCTGCCTCTGTCCATGAGGCACATCGAGTACGCGACAAAGGACGCCTACGCTGTGTACGAGATATGGAACCGCATCACCCTCGCCAAGGACAGCCTTCGCCGTGCAAAGATGGAGATGGAGGAGCCCCCCAAGAAGCGCGCCAGGAGCAGCTGGGGATGGGAAGAGCCTAACTGGTGAAGAAGAAGATGGTGACAGCCAGGAGCTAACAATGCCAATGTTCTTTTAGAATTATCATCAAATTTGCTTTATGTTGTTTCCTTATGTACCATTAGTTTGCTTGTGTGCTGAACCTAGTTTGCTTGCCATGCAGAATCGCTTTGTAATGATGAACTTTGATTACGTTAGTTTGCTTTCTGTTCAACTTAGTTTGCTGGTGAAGAAATTGTCATACAGAATACCTGTGATAATTTGTTTTCTGTTGTCTGCTAATGTATCATTAGATTCGAGAAGTGCACAAAACGAAAAATAAGTTGCAGTGTGCAAACAGGACGCATGCAGTGCAAATTGTGTACGAATGCAGTACAGACTATGTCGAATGAAGTTTTAACATAACCAACAAAGCAGTGCACGTACCTAAATTTGAAAAAAGAATACATAAGAGCAAAAACAGAAAAAGAAAAACGCAAACACGTAAATAATCAATGCAGTGCAGAAATATATGAATGTGCAGTACAGAACCATAATCAATGCATTACGCGTATGATTTACTAAGCATTGCACTCCCATACATTGGAAAAATGATTACATAATAGCAAAAATACGGAAACAAAAAAATGAGAATTGTACATGCAGTACGGAATGCGTGCGCATGCAGTACAAAACCCTGATCAATGAAGTGCACGCCCCAACATCAAAAAAAACACCTAAGACAGAAAAATACAAAGAAAAAAAATTGACCACCCAGGTGCTACCAGCCCCAGCCAGTCTCGTAATAGGTCTGCGCCCACAGAAGGCGAGTCGTTCTGAGTCACAGTTCATGGGGCCGGCCACACTTGGGCCCACAGGTCAAAGAGCATACAACTGCGAGCGCCATGTATAAGCGCCCAAATAAGTAACAAGAGGAGTTCGATACAGCGGCCTCGCCAGCGCTTATAAACAGGTCGGGAGCGCCTTCCGCGGGGCGAGGTGGGACTAAACATTAGACCGCACACAGCGCACCGGGAACCAGCCGTGCTCACAGGCCGACTTGGGCCCAATTGCGTCTTCACTACCCGAACACAGGGCCAACAAACAAAACAAAGGCCACTGAAAATTAATAAAAAATCCTAGATACCATACACAAACACAGGCCCAACCATGCATTCGCAGTTCATCGTGATATGGCAATGCAGTTTGCTATTTTCAAGTAAGCAGTCCTGTTGCTTCTCAAATGCATTCGTGTACACTGAATCAGAACCAATCCACCACCTAACACCAACCACAACATTTATTACTTCCATTTCTCAATTGGTTGCATAAAAACTTATCCATTCGTGCTACAGATAACACAACTCCTCCCCCCGTTCCTCATTTTCTTCAAATCGTAGATCTAGGGTTCATCCCATCCACAGCTCTTCTCTAGAATTCCACTGAACCCGCCATGGACTGTAAGTACGGGTGCTTGTTAAGGATGGCGCTGGTAGCGGACACATGCGTGTACGCAGAAGGTCTAGAGCTCACCAACACCGAGTGGCGCAGCATGCTCGGCTGCCTGATGATACCCAATAGGGGGTTTCGTGCGCCATTTCTTCATCGCCTCACAATCGCAGATCTCAAGGAAAGTTGGGTATGTTTTTCCCCTCATAATTTTGGACATAATCTGGCCTGCAAATACACATTTGAATATATAGTTCAATTGATTTGTTCAGTAGTGTCAAAAAAAATACAAAACCGAATTTGTATTGTTGTTCAGATTTGTTAGCTATTAATACTAGATGCTTCCACCTATCTTTCTTTAGTACCACACCAGGTATCGACACTAGTTAGATCAGAATCCCAACACACGAACAAAAAAAGGGTCAGTAGATAAGTGTTGCAGTTATCTTAACATGCTGGAGAAGTACACTATTACTGACATTGCAGTGCAAGCATGTTGCAGTATAATATATATCCCAGTAAAACTAGGAGTCAATTGCGTACATAAGTTTGTTCATACATTGCAACTCCTTTAGAAAATAGCAGTCATATATATGTAACTATTTAAGTCGACATAAACAGACCGTACTAAGTATAAAACAAAAACATTTGCACTTTACTTATAAAATTCTTTTTCCACCCATTCCAATATGCAGAAACTGCCATCCACAATAAAATTTCATGCTCCGAGTTCAGGGAAGGTTACTTTGGAGATAGAACACAAGAATGGGCATGCAGACATGCAAGCTGACTACCACATCGACTCTGAAGACTGCATCAACATAACTACTAGTTGGAAAGATTTTGTCTCCCGGGATGGCTTTGAGGCCGGAGAAGTGGCCATGGTGTTTTTCTACAAAGAACAAGACTCCGTCAAGTTTACAATATTTGCACTCTAGGCTGTCTAATATGAAGCAACCAATATTTCTAATGCTTTGGTTATGCTGTATGCTTTTAAAATTATGTCCATCAGACAATTTGAACGATGCATATTTAATGTATGCAACCTCAACTGCCTCATTTTATCATCCTTTTTAGACAAAGTTGATGTTGGCAGTAATGCAGTTCTCTCAAGCACGTAGTGTGGTACTAATAATAAAAAAAGCAGCCCCCTGAACAGTAACAATGAAATGCAAAATGGTCGAAACTTTGCAGTTAACATATCATGTCCAAGAACAATTCTCATAGTATGCAGTTCAAAAAAATTCTTATAATAACTATTCAGCTAACAAAAGCGTATAATGGACCATCCACTCTAATAGCAGAATTGAACATTAACAACACTGCTAATGCAGTACGAAAATGCATATTATGCAATCATCTAGAACACAGAATGCAGTTTAAGAAAATGAGAAATCTCATAAGCAGCCATAACCACTGTAATGCAGCTACAACGAAGTACACCTACCAAAGAAAATGCAGTGCACTACAACGTATGCCACGACTACAAAAAGTAAAATTAAAGTAGTAAAACTATAGACATGTGATAGACTAACAGAGGTGTCAATTTCACTCGCAATTCCATAACACGCCTAAAAATTGTACATCCACTAAACTATAGAAAAATACCACCAAAAAATTTACACGGAAGACACATCAACGGGACGAACAACGTCAGCTTTCATTTCAAGAATGCGATTCAAAAAATGAAAATTTTGCCTGAAATACAATGAATTCAAACCTATAGCAACAGTAATTATAATATTCAAACACGCATGGACGAGCAAAATCAAAAAAATCGACAAGAACAGAGGAGCGGACAAAGCTCACCCGCCGCAACAATCAAAATAACAAAGAATTGAAAACTAACTCCTAAAAATTAACAAATTATGGAGTAAATGGACCGATTAAAACGAACGCAACCAAAGAATTCCTACTAAAAAATAACATCCGACCACAAAAAAACGCATCTGACGCGAACATGAACGAACAGAGAAAACTCGTACGCCAAATCTCTCGATTTGCAAGCACTTTAGTAGATTTTCCTGTAAATTAGAAAGAATAAAGCTAAAATGACATGCAGACACAAACTGAATCATCCCGCAATACCCGATTCCACACAGAAAACGCGGGCGGAACACCAGAAAATGAAGTGGTTCTCCCGTAAAAGCATTGCAGTGCCCGGCGTCAAGAAGATGCAGTGCACTTGCGTTGAGCGTGGAGTGCAGAAGTGTTATCAGAATAGTTATTCTGCTAATATTAGCAGAATAGACCATCT
>NC_041387.1:297289123-297321660 GCF_002162155.2 Triticum dicoccoides | reverse complement strand
AGGAGGGAGGTGCACGAGCCCGCTAGGGGGCTGGGCGCGCTCCACCTCCCATGCCCACGCGCTATGAAGGAAAGGGGGGGCACCAAGGCAGGGCAGCCATCGGCCCCTCCCCTGCCATCTCCACCACCCCTAAATAAGGAAAGGGGGAGGCGCCTAGGGTAGGAGCCCAGGGCTGGTCGTTGGCCCCCTTGAGGGCGCCATAGGGCTGCCTCCCCTCCCCCACCTATATATATATATATATATATATATATATATATATATATATATATATATATATATCTGTGTGTGTGTGCGTGTGTGTGTGTGAGGAGAAGAGGGGGCAACACACACCACGATCCCAAGTCGTGTGCGGCGCCCGCTCTCCCTCTAGTTCTAGTTCCTCCTCCGTCCATGTTCGTTGTGCTTGGCGAAGCCCTGCGGATAGTTTCACCACCACCATCACCATGCCTTCATGCTGCAGGAACTCATCTATTACTTCACCTCTCTTACTAGATCGAGAAGGCGAGGACGTCATCAAGCTGAATGTGTGCTGAACGCAGAGCTGTCGTACGTTCGGTACTTGATCGGGACAGATCATGAAGGTGTACGACTACATCAACCATGTTGATAAATGCTTCCGCTTAGCGATCTACAAGGGTATATGGATGCTCTTCCCCTCTCGTAGTTATGCATCTCCATGGACAGATCTTGCGTGTGCGTACAATTTTTTTTGTTTTCCATGCAACGCTCCCCAATAGTGGCATCATGAGTCAGGTCTATGCGTAGATGATATGCACGAGTAGAACACAAAAGAGTTGTGGGCGGTGAGGTTCATATTGCTTCCCATCAATGTCTTATTTTGATTCGGCGGCACTGTGGGATGAAGCGCCCAACCTTACATGTTCACGCACATGAGATCGGTCCACTGACTGACATGCAACGTGTTTTGCATAAAGGTGGTTGACAGGTGTCTGTTTCTCCTACTTTAGTTGAATCAGATTTGACTACGATGGTCCTTGCAGAAGGTTAAATAGCAACTTGATAATCACCGTTGTGGTTTTGTGTAGGTAAGAACGGTTCTTGCTAGTTGTCCATAGCAGCCACGTACAACTTGCAACAACAAAGTAGAGGACGTCTAACTTGTTTTTGCAGGGCATGTTGTGATGTGATGTGATATGGTCAAGATGGGATGTGATATATGTTGATGTATGAGATGATCATGTTTTGTAGTAAGTTCACGACTTGCATATCGATGAGTACAACGACCGGCAAGAGCCTTAGGGTTGTCTTTAATTATTGTATGACCTGCGTGTCAATCACTTAAGCGTCATGTAATTGCTTTACTTTATCGCTATGCGTTAGCAATAGTTGTAGAAGCAATAGTTGGCGAGACGACCCCGACACAGTGATGGAGATCAAGGTGTCATATTGGTGACGATGGAGATCATGCCGATGCTTTGGAGATGGAGATCAAAAGCACAAGATGATGATGGCCATATCATGTCACATATTTTGATTGCATGTGATGTTTATCCTTTATGCATCTTATTTTGCTTAGAACGATGGTAGCATTATAAGATGATCCCTTCACTTAATTTCAAGATAAAAGTGTTCTCCCTGAGTATGCACCGTTGCTAAAGTTCATCGTTTCGAAGCACCTCGTGATGATGGGGTGTGATAGACTCTGCGTTCACATACAACGGGTGTAAGCCAGTTTTGCACATGCAGAATACTTGGGTTAAACTTGACGAGCTTAGCATGTACAGACATGGTCTCGGAACACTAGAGACCAAAAGGTCGAACATGAGTCATATAGTAGATATGATCAACATAGAGATGTTCACCATTGAAGACTACCCCATCTCACGTGATGATCGGACATGGGGCCAATGAATGCATCGATCAATTTTAATTTTTTTCTTTATAATACCTTCTCAAAACTTTGTCTTCAATTGTGATGTAAATATTGGCTCCGATCTGCTAATCATTGAGATGCATCAGCAAGGAAGTGAGTTTTTATTTTTTGCGAAAGAGCATGGATGTTAGTTACCTTTCTATTTGATTGATGTTGTAACGAGACAACCTTCCAACTGGCAACAGAAGCTGAAAGCTTCAGAGCATTGTACAATTTCATTTCGCTGGAATATTATGTGTACATTAATTATGTAAACAAATGTTGGAAGCTTGATAACATTGCCACAAGCCATTCAGCATCTGGGTCCATGTGCCATGCACCAAATTAGAGTGCACAATGGCATGGGAGAATCAGCCCGGTCGTTGTGTCGCGGTAATAATGAGTAATGAGCAGTCAAATCATAAGCCCCACCTTTCCCATAGTAAGTTGCTCGGACGAAGCAACCATCAATACACTCTTCTTTGAATCCGCTCCTACTACTAGTATGAAGGTGCAAAACCAAGTGCGCATATGGCCTGACGGTAAACACGCTTCCTCTTGGCATATCACTGAAATGTGGGACCAGAGTGTGAGCAAACCGATCTCAATTGACGGCAAAATGGCCACCCCACCGCTCCTTGAGAGAGATGAGGAGCGAGAACATAGACGGGCTCTTGAGAGAGAAGAGAAGCGAGAACACAGATGGGCTAGGTGCCGCATAGAGGCCAAGAAATATTAGAGCATGGTTGATCCATGTCATCTATACATGTTCGATGTTTTTGAATAGTACTACTCCGTCCATGAGCGAGAACACTTCATTGGGCTACCATTTTCCGCACTGGTCCAGAATAAATGTGTACTTTATCATAGATTAAAATAAAATAATAGTGCAGATGCTCCACCATGCGGTTCCTAGTACCTGCATACTACTAGTACTACTGTTGGCTTTTCGCCTCTTCGGGAAGTCGACCAATGATGGTACTACAATGTATGCTTCTGGCAATCTGACACCGAATGGACTGCTGCACGTCCACCACCTGTGTAGGGGAGAGGTTGCATTAGTCAAAAGCTTCTCGTCGTCCCGCGAGCCACCGCGTGTGTGGTAGATGGAGAGGGCGTAGTATAAGCAAGCTTTACCTCGTCCTGCAAGCTCCTCCTTGTTCTGCGAGTTGACGGGACACAAAAGGGTAGTGCTAGTCCGTACTACCTCCTTTCTGGTTAATATGGTTAAATTCGAAATGAGATGAATACACTAGCGTCACTGTATATTTGTAAAAATATGGTCAGTGGACTTCATAATATGCTCACTGCGGTCAACATATACATTTTTTGGTGTTTATACGGTCACTAGCTCACCCTGGCTATGTATGTGTGTGCATGCACGTGTAGGTTGAGCACTTGAGCATGAGCGTGTGTGCTTCGTCGTGTGCTGTACACATGCATGCATGCGTGCTTCTTTACATGTGTGTGTTGCATGCATGCATGCATTAGGGCGTCGCGCGTGTTTTTGTGTGCATGTGTATGTATCATTGTTGCATGCATGCCTAGGGGTTGTAGTCCCTGACATTCACATGTCCATATTTCAAAGCTTCGTTAAAACATTGCATGCAAGGTTTAATCATTTGTTGTTCACGCATGCATGCATCACCGATATTAATATGTTGGTAAAGACAATTTCTTGGGGAAAACGAGCTCATGAATTGAGTACTTTTGCAAAGTAGTTGTACAAAGAAATATTTCAGGACTCATCATCTACTAGTAGTAAAACGGAAGGAGGGAGTAGGTACGTAATTGGCCCCGGAGCCTTGGCCAATGGTACTTGTTATTGGACAGGATGAGAGGCATTGTTCCCCATCGGTGAGAGAAAACTATTGAACCAGTCTTCACAGTGAAGTGACAATACATGCCTTACTCTGTAATGCCATCATGTCTGCCAGTTGAGCACACTTCCGCAATTACGCATACACACCTCTCTCTTCCATTAACTAACACATGGGCCCAGTATAGATGGATTATCAGCTAGATCCAGTACCATCCGTTTGATGTACTATGCTCAAGAATCCTCTACCATGTAACATGCATTAGTGCATTCTAAGTGGGTTTTAAATCACAATGCTTCCACACAAACATGCATAAGAAAACACCGGACCACAACATACAACATACTCCCTCTGTTCCGTTTACTCACGCGTACATCATTGACCTTCAAGTGGAGATCACAATATCACCAATTCACTTTCTCATTCAGAAACAAGTGATATATCAATGACCTCCTCTTTTCAACGACCAAGTATTAGCATGGAAATACAAGCATGGTAAAACATACTCCCACTATTCCGTTTTATAGCGCGCAAAAGCTTTTAGCCAAAATCCCATAATGTACTGTGTGGGCGCAGTTTTAGGCGGCACTACCCCTTGCTGAAATGATGGTTGTTAGAGAAGGTAGGGCACATAGGAGTGATACAAACCTACACGCAGGGGTATTTGGGTCGATAACACAACAAACAGCTCATGCATCATAAGATCCGTTTGCATGGAAATACTACTTCTCGGTCGTCGAAACTCATTCTTCTTCCTTTCGCTGACACGTGGGACATCCAACATCCGGGTCCACGTGTCATGCAAGAAAATAGAGATAAGTACAAGTGAGACTTAGGAACGGTGACACACATAGCGCAAGTACGTGCAGGGTGATACGCCTCTATCGTATGTACTTTTCCTAACGCTTTTGCTCTTGTTTTGGACTCTAATTTGCATGATTTGAATGAAACTAACCCGGACTGAGGTTGTTTTTAGCAGAACTACCATGGTGTTGTTTTTGTGCAAAGATAAAAGTACTTGGAATTGGGCGAAACTTTTTGGAGAATTATTTTGGGATAAAATAAAAATACCAGAACCAAAGACCGATTGGAGGGGGGCCCAACTGCCCACTAGGCACCAGGGCGTGCCATCCCCTAGCGCACCCTAGTGGGTAGTGGGGCCCACGAGGCTCCGCTAACCCTAATCTCGATCCTATAAATTCCCATTTTCAGAGAAAAAATAACAGAGGAAGTTTCATCGTGTTTCATGATACGGAGCCGCTGCCACCACCTGTTCTTCATTGGGAGGCCAGATCTGGAGTTTGTTCGGGGCTTCGGAGAGGGGGATCTCCCGTCTTCGTCATCATCACCCATCCTCCATCACCAATTTCACGATGCTCACCGTTGGGAGTGTGTAATCTTTCCGTAGGATTGCTGGACAGTGATCGATTGGATGAGATTCATCATGTAATTGAGTTAGTTTATTAGAGCTTGGCCCCTAGTATCCACTATGTTCTAAGATTGATGTTGCTATGAGTTTGCTATGCTTAATGCTTGTCACTAGGGCCCGAGTGCCATGATTTTAGATCTGAACTGTTTATGTTTTCACCAATATATTTGTGTTCTTGATCCAATCTTTCAAGTTATATGCACCTACTACGTGTTATGATTTGCATACGCCGAGGTGACAATAATTGGGATTCTTTCTGGTGATTACCGTAGTTTGAGGAGTTCATGTATTCACTATGTGTTAATGCTTTGTTCCAGTTCTCTATTAAAAGGAGGCCTTAATATCCCTTAGTTTCCTTATGGACCCCGTTGCCACGGGACGGCAGGACAAAACATGTCATGCAAGTTCTCTTCCATAAGCACATATGACTATATACGGAATACATGCCTACATTACCCTGTTTAAGAATTGATCCGATTAACGAGTTAACTTGCTGATTAATCCCTACTCGTAGGGTCATCGAGTAGCCTATAAACCGATAAATCGTCTGATTAATTGATTACATGGTCAATTAACTTGCTGATTAGCCGATTAATCCCCTACTCACCAGCCAATCGAGCAGCTACCAGTTAATGATTTCCTCAACAATGCTACATTATATTGATGAATTGGAGCAAGTTCTGTGTCGCCCTAGGTTATGACTGTTATATGGTGAATATTATCCAACATTATCACCGATCCAATGCCTACGAGCTTTTCACATATTGTTCTTGCTAAGTTACCATTGCAGTTACTATTATTACAATTGCTATAAAATTCTGCTACTACTGTTACTGTTACCGTTGCTATTGTTACTACTACTATCAAATTACCATACTACTTTGCTACTGATCACTTTGCTGCAGATATTTAATCTCCAGGTGTGGTTGAATTGACAACTCAACTGCTAATACTTACAAGTAATCTTTGGCTCCCCTTGTGTGGAATCAATAAATTTGGGTTGAATACTCTACCCTCGAAAACTGTTACGATCCCCTATACATGTGGGTTATCAAGACCTTTTTATAGCGTCGTTGCTTGGGAGCATTGCTATATTTGTTGAGTAACTTGGGATTTCTATCTGTTGGTCACTATGCAGAATCTTAAGGATGATAGAACCATGATTGTTCCCTCTAAGACGTGGGGAGGTAAGGAACTGTTATCTACCTATGCACTTGATTCACCTTCTGTTTTGAGTAAGCTTGCAACACCACCACATGATATTAATCCTGATATGTTGCAAGTAATTGATGATGTTGCTTCTACTATGAATCATGCTAGTACTTTGCTTGATAAGAATGTGCCACTAGGTGAATTTCTTGATGAACAACTTGCTAGAGCTAAAGAAACTGAGAATGCTGAAACTGATGAGATTATTGAAACTAGAAATTTTGATTCACCTATTGGAACTAGTGCTCCTAGATATGAATTGCCTGAGATACCTGAGGGTTATGTTATGGATGGAGAGGTAGCTAGAAACTTTCATGCTTTTAAGGATAGAGATGATCTTAAGAAATTACTATGCAAGTTGAATGAAAAATCTTTGAATGCTAGAATGAAATATGATCCTAACTTTGCTACTTCACCTATCTTTATTACTGATGAGAATTATGAATTCTCTATCGACCCAGAGTTAATTACTTTGGTTGAATCTGATCCTTTCCATGGCTATGAAACTGAGACTATTGTGACACATCTTACTAAATTAAATTATATAGCCACCCTATTTTCTCATGATGAAAAAATTCGATATTACTATATTCTTAAGTTATTTCCTTTCTCATTAAAGGGTGATGCTAAGTTATGGTACAATACTCTTACTCCTGGTTGTGTGCGTAGTCCCCAGGATATGATCTATTACTTCTCTAAAAAACATTTCCCTGCTCATAAGGAACATGCTGCCTGACAGGAAATATTTAACTTTGTGCAAATTGAAGGGAGTCTCCCACAAGCTTTGGGGAGGCTTCTCCAATTACTTAATGCTTTGCCCGATCATCCTCTTAAGAAAAATGAAATAGTTGATATTTTTTATAATGGACTAACCGATGCTTCTAGGGACTACCTAGATAGTTGTGCTGGTTGTGTTTTCAGGGAACGAACTATTGAACAAGATGAGGAACTATTGAATAATATATTGAAGAATTATGATGATTGTTCACTTCCTGAACCACTGCCTAAAACCATTCCCAAGAAAAGGGGTATTTTATTTCTTAGTCCTGAAGTTATGCAAGAGGCAAAGAAAATGATGAAAGAAAAAGGTATTAAAGCTGAAGATGTTAAGAATTTACCACCTATTGAATAAATACATGGTCTTGACACCGCCACAGGTGGTAGAGGTAAATTCTTTGATAAAGTTTGATGAAGGTGATATCCCTTATAATAAACATCCTAGTCAATGCATGTATGAGTTTGATAATTACATTATCAAGCAAGATCATTTCAATGCAAAAGTTGTGAAACAATTAAAGCACAATGCCGATATGATTGCTCGCTTGAGTGACTTGTTATTTAGAATTACTAATGAAGTTAAAGGTGTAGGAAAACATGCTTCTATGGGCGAAAATCAATTAGAACAAGTTGCTAAATCTCAGGGTGAATTGCTCAAAGAAGTGAATAATAATATGAATGATCATGTTGTTAGAGTAATGACTAGAGGAGGTAGAATGACTTAGGAGCCACTTTATCGTGAAGTTCACCCTAAAAGAATTGAACAAGATTCTCAAAGAATTAATGTTGATGCACCTAGTCCTTCTAAAAAGAAAAAGAAAAAGAAAAATGATAGGACTTTGCATACTTCTAGTGAACCGGAGGTAGAAAAACCTTCTGATGATGATAATGATGTTTCAGTTTCTAATGCTGAAACTCAATCTGGTAATGAACATTCACCCAGTGATAATGATAATGACAATGATGATGTTCATATAGATGCTCCAACAGACAATGATAAAGAACCAGATAATGATGTTAAAATAGAACCTGTTGTGGATCTTGATAACCCACCTTCTAAAAATAAACGTTATGATAAGAGAGACTTTGTTGCTAGAAAATATGGTAAAGAAAGAGAGCCATGGATTCAGAAACCCATGGCCCTTCCCACCTAAACCATCTAACAAAAAAGATGAGGAATAATTTGAACGCTTTGCTGAAATGCTTAGGCCAGTCTTTTTGCGTACTCGTTTGACTAATATTTTAAAGATGGCCCCTTATGCTAAATATATGAAAGATATTGTCAGTAATAAACGAAAAATACCTGAAGCTGAAATCTCCACCATGCTTGCTAATTATTTTTTTATGGATGGAGTATCTAAGAAACTCAAAGATTCGGGAATACCAACTATACCATGCTCCATTAAAAGAAGTTATGTAAAATTGATTTATGTGATTTAGGAGTTGGTGTTAGTGTTATGTATTTCTCTTTATACAAAAGACTTGATTTGGATAAACTCAAACTCACTGAAATATCTTTGCAAATGGCTGACAAATCAACTACCATACCTATCGGTGTTTGTGAGGATGTGCCTATTGTGGTTGCAAATGTTATTATCTTAACAAACTTTGTTATACTTGATATGCCCGAGGATGACAACATGTCGATTATCCTTGGTACACCCTTTTTGAACACCGCATGGGCTATTATTGATTGCGACAAAAGCAAGATCACTTTTCATATCAGTGGTAATGAGCATACGGTGCACTTCCGAAGAAACAATTTCAAGTTAATGGTGTTAATGTTATTGAAAAGAATCTGACAATTATTACTGGAAGTTTTCCACTCCCTCTACCAATTGTCAAAAATAAAAAAGAAACACTTATTGTTAGGGAGATGCATATCCGCATTGAGGTAACTTATACGAAAGTTCTTCAGGTTCATGCTAATCGAAAGTGGTTGTTAATAAGACTTATCAACCTTATTAATGGATTATTTTCGAGAGGCATGTGGTCGATGAATTTAGTAGGCACAACCTTCTATACCCACTTTATATTTTCTGTTGTTTTTAGTTAAATAGAATAAAATGCCTTGAATATCTTGTTTTCTGAATTATCCATGCAATAAAATAGTGGCCCAAAATGAAAGTGCTCAAAATGACCTAAATTTAACAAGATTTTTTTTTAATATTTGAGAATTTCTGGCACTGAAAACACCACAGGGGGTGCCCTAGGTGCCCACAAGGCACCATGGCGCGCCCTAGTGGGCAGTGGGCCCCACAAGTACCCCCTCACTCACTCTCTTACCGGATACGTCTCCGTCGTATCTATAATTTTGATTGTTTCATGCTAATATTCTATAACTTTCATATACTTTTGGAAACTTTTTATACTATTTTTGATACTAACATATTGATCTAGTGCCAAGTGTCAGTTCCTGTTTGTTTCATGTTTTTTTGCAGAATATCCATACCAAATGAAGTACAAACAAGATAAAAACTTGCAGAGATTTTTTGTGGAATATATGTGAATTTTGGGAATTGGAATCAATGCGAGACGATGCCCGAGGGGCCCAAAAGCCCAGGAGGCGCGCCCCTCTCCCCAGGGCACGACCAAGAGGCTTGTGGCCACCCCGTAAGGTGGTTGGTGCCCTTCATTCGCCGCAAGAAAGCTAATATCCAGATAAAAATGGTGTTAAAATTTTAGCCCAAATGGAGTTACGAATCTTTGGGAATTAAAGAACAGTGAAAGGCCAAAATCTAGGAACGCAGAAACAGAAGGAAACATAGAGAGATCCAATATCGAAGGGGCTCCCGCCCCTCCGCCTCCATGGAGGCCATGGACCAGAGGGGAAACCCTCCTCCCATCTAGGGGGTTCAAGGTAGAATAAGAAGGAGGGGGGCTCTCTCCCCCTCTCTCCCAGGGGCGCCGGAACACCGCCAGGCAATCATTGTGTGACGACAATCTACTGCAAGAACTCCGTCATCTTCACCAACACCTCCATCACCTTCCCCCATCTATCTATAGCAGTCCGCTATCCCGCAACCCTCTGTACCCTCTACTTGAACATGGTGCTTTATGCTTCATATTATTATCCAGCGATGTGTTGCCATCCTATGATGTCTGAGTAGATTTTTGTTGTCCTATCGATGATTGGTGAATTGCTATGATTGGTTTAATTTGCTTGTGGTTATGTTGTCGTCCTTTGGTTCCCATTATATGAGCGCGCATGTGGATCACACCATAGGGTTAGTTGTATGTTGATAGGACTATGTATTGGAGGGCAAGGGTGAAAACAGCTTCATCCTAGCATAGAAATTGATGCATACAGGATTGAAGGGGGACAAATATATCTTAATGCTATGGTTGGGTTTTACCTTAATGAACGTTAGTAGTTGCGGATGCTTGCTAACAGTTCCAATCATAAGTGCATAGAATTCCATGTAAGGGATGACATGCTAGCAGTGGCCTCTCCCACATAAAACTTGCTATCGGTCTAGTAACATAGTCAATTGCTTAGGGACAATTCCACAACTCCTACCACCACTTAATTTATCAAAACAGCCCCTAGTTTTTATTTTCGTGCTCTTTATTATCTTGCAAACCTATCCTACAACACCTACAAAGTACTTCTAGTTTCATACTTGTTCTAGGTAAAGCGAACGTTAAGCGTGAGTAGAGTTGTCTCGGTGGTCGATAGAACTTGAGGGAATATTTGTTCTACCTTTAGCTCCTCGTTGGGTTCGACACTCTTACTTATCGAAAGATGCTACAACCGATCCCTATACTTGTGGGTTATCAAGACCTTTTTCTGGCGCCGTTGTCGGGGAGCAATAGTGTGGGGTGAATATTCTCGTGTGTGCTAGTTTGCTTTATCACTAAGTAGATTTTATTTGTTGTTCTAAGTTGTTCTCTATCTTTAGTTACATATATGGAAGACAAAATTCCAAAAAGTTAGTTGTACTTGCTGCTCATGGAGATGGGGAACCTCCTAAAACCCTTGATGCTCGCAATGTGGAGAATATTAAACACTACTTTGATAATCCTGAGAAAACCCCGTTCAACTTGATAATGGGAGACACATTGGATCAATGTGAATACTTTAGGGATTATCGCTTGACTCTAAAAGGAAACTATTATGGGATCAAATTCATATGTTGCATTGGTATGCTTGGAATTTATGCCGGAGATATTATTATACTAGTTGCTCTAGGATGAAGGCTCCACACCTTCCCTTTTCATGTAAATTTAATGATAATTAAACCTTGGCTTCTTATGCTAATGGTATATATGATTACTATGATGTGGAACAAATAGAAGAATTCGTTGCTTTTAAGGGTGCTTATGAAATTGAATCTTTTTTGTGAAAAGTGTGAAAATCTGGATGATGCGGTTTACAGACCTGAAAATCTGGATGATGCGGTTTACAGACTTAAATATTGCTATGAGAATTATGAATATAATGCTGATATTGATAAGTTTATTCAGAAAGTATCCGCTGTCCAAGAAGAGACTAGTATTTTGTAGGAATCTATCGAAGAAGAAATTGATGACACTGTGAGCTCATTAGATGAAAAAGATGAGGAGGAGAGCGAAGAACAAAGGAAGGAAGAGCGGATTGATCACCCGTGCCCACCTTCTAATGTGAGTAACTCTTCAACCCATACATTGTTTAATTTCCCTTCACTTATCGAAGGATGAATGATATGATGATTGCCATGATCCCTTGGATTCGTTTGAAATATCCCTTTTTGATGAACTTGTTGCTTATTATGCTTTTGGCCATGATGCCAATATGAGTTATGCTTATGGAGATGAACTTGCTATAGTTCCTTATGTTAAGAATGAAATTTTTACTATTGCACCTACGCATGATAGTCCTATTATCTTTTTGAATTCTCCCAACTACACTATACCAGAGAAGTTTGCGCTTATTAAGGATTATATTGATGGGTTGTGTTTTACCATTACACATGACGATTTTGATAAATATAATATGCATGTGGTTGCTGCTCCTACTTGCAATTATTATGAGAGAGGAACTACATCTCTGCCTCTCTATGTTTCCAATACAATAAAATTGCAAGAAATTGTTTATACTATGCATTAGCCTTTACTTTGTGTGCCTGAATTGTTCTTTTACAACATGCCGATGCATAGGAAGAGAGTTAGACTTCATTATTGCTTGATATATGTTGCTTTGTGCTCACTACTAAATTACAAAACATTGCTAATTAAAATTGGCTTTGATATACCTTGGGATCCGGGTGGATCAATTACTTGAGCACTATATGACTAGCTTAATGGCTTTAAAGAAAGCGCCTCCAGGGAGACAACCCAGAAGTTTTAGAGAGTAATTTTATTCTTTTATGTTCTTTTATAAAGTTTAAAACCAAAAAATTGATAGGAACCTAAAACTTTTCAAAAAGAAAAGTGAAAGTAAGAAAGATGAGCACCGTTGAAGTGGGGGAGCTCCTTGAACTTTGTTCATGCCCATGGAAACTTTGCAAATCTTAAACTATAAAAACTTTTCAACAAAAATAATTATTCCCTTGTAAAAATCCATTATATTATAAAAATAATGTGCCAAGATTTTCATTTAGGATGATTAGATTGCTTGTTTGGTATGTACGCTACAAAAATAGAAACTTTTGCGCCCAGTAACAGAATTGATATGAGCTGCTGGAACGTGATAAATTCTTGAATTTTTTACACGGTACTACTATACTAATGTTTATTTTTTCCTAATTGTTTAGAACTTTTGGAGTTACAGAAGTATGGCGAATGTTCAGATTACTACACACTGTGTCCTTTTTAAGACAGATTCTATTTTTGATGCATTGTTTTGCTAGTTTTGATGAAACTATTGATTTTATTGGTGGTATAAGCCATGGAGAAGTTATAATACGGTAGCTAAAATGCAAAAACAAATATGAATGGGTTTGCAACAGTACTTAAAGTGGTGATTTGTTTTATTATACTAACGGATCTCACAAGGGTTTTGTGAAGTTTTGTGTGATTGAAGTTTCAAGTTTTCAGTGAGATCATGATGGATGAAGGAATAAGGAGTGGCAAGAGCCTAAGCTTGGGGATGCCTGAGGCACCCCAAGGTAATATTCAAGGACTCCAAGCAACTAAGCTTGGGGATGCTCCGGAAGGCATCCCCTCTTTCTTGTAACGACCATCGGTAATTTTACTTGGAGCTATATTTTTATTCATCACATGATATGCGTAAATTCTTGGAACGTCTTTTGTGTTTATTTTTCCTTTTTCTTTTATGCACCATGCTGGTATGAGATAGTCCTTGGTTTATTTACAGAATGCTCTTTGCACTTCACTTATATCTTTTGAGTATGGCTTTATAGAATGCTTCATGTGCTTCACTTATATCATTTGAAGTTTGGATTGCATGTTTCTCTACACATAAAAAACCGCCATTTGTAGAATGCTCTTTTGCTTCACTTATATTTGTTAGAGCGTGGGCATATCTTTTGTATAAAGAATTAAACTCTCATGATTCTCTTATATCTATTTAGAGATTTGACAGGAATTGGTCATTCACATGGTTAGTCATAAAATCCTACATAAAACTTGTAGATCACTGAATATGATATGTTTGATTCCTTGCAGTAGTTTTGTGATATAAAGATGGTGATATTAGAGTCATGCTAGTGAGTAATTGTGGATTGGTAGAAATACTTGTGTTAATGTTTGTGATTCCCGAAGCATGCACGTATGGTGAACCGTTATGCGATGAAGTCGAAGCATGATTTATTTTTTGATTGTCTTCCTTACGAGTGGCGGCCAGGGACGAGCAATGGTCTTTTCCTACCAATCTATCCCCCTAGGAGCATGCGTATTAGTACTTTGTTTTGATTGCTAATAAAATTTTGCAATAAGTATGTGAGTTATTTATGACTAATGTTGAGTCCATGGATTATACGCACTCTCACCCTTCCATCATTGCTAGCCTCTTCCATACCGTGCATTGACCTTTCTCACCTCGAGAGTCGGTGCAAACTTCGCCGGTGCATCCAAACCGCGTGATATATGCTCTATCACACATAAGCCTCCTTATATCTTCCTCAAAACAGCCACCATACCTACCTATCATGGCATTTCCATAGTCATTCCAAGATATATTGCCATGCAACTTCCATCATCATCATATACATGACTTGAGCATTCATTCTCATATTACTTTGTATGATCATAAGATAGCTAGCATGATATTTTTATGGGTTGTCCATTTTTTGATATCTTTGCTATGCTAGATCATTGCACATCCTGGTACACTGCCAGAGGCATTCATATAGAGCCATACTTTCACTAGTTGAAAAAGTGCTAGCCACAACTCTTGTTGGTGGTGCGCCATTTGCAGCCAACGCCAGCACTACTTTTTTCAAATAGTGGTGGCATCATCTTATTTGATATGGCATTAGTATGTGCATAGTGCTGGCGTAGGATTTCAAGTGTACGCCATTAGTCTGTGGGCCTGACAATCCTCCACTTCCGTGGAGTACTGCTGGCGCTGGGAAAACACCTACGCCAGCACTGTGTATGATGCTTGTGTCGTGGGACTTTGTGGCCACGCCATTAGTGCTTAAGTGGGGCCCAATATCAGTTAACAGATATTGTGTTGGCGTCGTAGATGGTAGCGCGCCATAGGTATATGCAGCTCTCTCTATATGTAGATTGATTGATGTGCGTATCTAGATAGCTCATACTGCTGTGTGAACATTATCCTGCTTGTTTCTCTCTACAGATCCTAAGTAATACACCCGGCCGTCCACTGCCCTCGACCGCGATATCATCTATATTGATCTAATCTAGGTATACATGCTCAATTTTCCGTTTTTCACTTTTGAGCAAAAGGTATATATTGTGGTGTTGAAAAACCTTTTTTGAAGGAAATGGTATGAAAAGATTCTTACATATATACTTATATTGATCGAACTATAAATGAGTTCTTTGAGGTGGCATTGGAAGATATGAATCGCAGAGGCAAAAAAGAGATTATGTCCATGTAAGCAGGCCTGGGCATTCGGTTAGACCGAGTAGATCGGTTTGGTGCTTCGGTTTAATTTAAAATTTGGTTTTCACACTTCTTACATGTAGGGACTTTATAGGGTTGCTAGTGTTTTGTCGAAATGTTGATTAAATTCCGTTTCGTCAAATTTCTGGCAACCAATATGTCATATTTTTAGCAAAGGTCATGCCGAAATTTTGAATTTTGTATACGAATTAAGTATATGTCGTATTTGTTTGTAGATGTCCGGCGTGAGCTCTTCTTCGACTTATTCGACCAACGGCGAAGATGTATTTACGGGCGTGCAGGGAAACGATGATGACTATGGAGAAGATCTTCAGGGGACGGGGGATATAAATCCGAATGAGTGCTACATCAAAGGCAGTGTCTACAAAGATGTTCCTGGTGAGGATAGTAATCCTGATAAGGACGCTGATAATGATGAAGATGATACATATGAGTATTGTGCTGAGGATGAGGAGGAGGATGCTCCAAAAACCAAGAAGAAGCGGAAACCTAGGAGCTGAAATGCTATCAGTACCGACAGGATTGTGGTCACTCGAGTCAACTCCACTGGTGAGCCCGTTAGTCCACGGAAGGCCGCATCTCACTACAACAACACCCTAGGTGTCATCCTTCGAGAAGTATTCTCCATCAACGAGCCCAATATAAGGGATTCAAGCAAAAAAAATTGTGAGAACTCCTCATAAGAAGGGTGCATGCTAGATTTAAGTTTCCTAATGAGTACAACAACCTATCGTACCCAAAGAATCAGGTCAACAACCATGCAACCCATAAGTTCTCAAAGAATTTGAGTTCCTGGAAATCAGCCGCAAGAAAAGAGGTTAACGAAGATTACTCCATGATCAAGGAGAAGTGGCCCACCATTAGTGCAGATGTCTAGAACATTTTCAAGATGCAAAATACGCAGAACCCTGTGGTGTAGAGCCAGTCAACATGGGGGAAGGATATGCGATCAAAGACATTAATTAACCATACCCTCGGAAGTCGTGGTTTTGTTGGAAGAAGCCCGTGTGGGACAAGCTGGACTCTATACTTGCAGCAAAGGGCATCCCAAACTACTTCGAGCAATTCAAAGACCCCCTCGAATATAACTATGTCAGGGGCCGGTACCATTATGATTATAAGTCAGGGGAATTTTCTACCGATCACCAAACAAGGAAACTTCAAGAAGAACTGGCAAGGCAGCATGCGGAACCTCAGAGCTCTCAAGGGGCCACGGCCAGGTGGAACACTCCTCTTAACTGGTCGATCAATGTGGCCCTCGGCAAGGAACCGTTGCATCCGCCGGTGGGTGGCCATGTTAACGGCGCTGGATGCGGAGCCAAATGGGACGATCATTATGTCGAAGACCGCGAGCAGCGACGGCAGATAAGGAGATCCAAAAAGCAGACCATCGGACAGAAAATAATTGCAGCCACAACTGCAACCACAACTGCAGTAACAATCGACATTGAAGCATGCATCAACACGCAAAGCCAAGTCCATGCCCAAGCCATGTTGCCTTCAATAATCGAGAGCGTCAAGCACTGGATCAAAAACCGTGAACTAGGAAACATTGTCATCGACACATCGCCCAAGGATAGCAGTTGTTCTTTCTCTTTCATTGGCAACCCGTCGCCAATGGCTGTTCTTGACGCTCTTACGGAAGACACTCCATGCAGTCTCTTAGCCCATGTGAATGGTGAGCTTATTAAAGTTGCAATCGGCTCGATCATTTGCCCCAAAGATAGAATCATGCACGGATTGCATATGTCTGAGGGGATCTTCAAAGTTGAGTTGCCTGTTGTCTTAAATGCTTACAAAGATATTGCTCCTCCGATACAACCTCCTGGTGCGGATAGCCAGCTTTCCCTTGGACAATGCTTATGTTGGCCAATGATGTGGCTGAAGAGTCAAATTCGGCTAGGAGACGCCCAATTTCCAACAAGCTCGAAGTAGATGAATAAGACGTCGTGTTGAGGACCATCTCCTTTGGGTCAGAGTCAACCTGAATTGCATAACAACAATGTGGATGTCATTGAGGACCAAGTAAATAATGATGATGAACTACCTGTCAATCGATTCTTCATGGTTGAAGAATATCAGAACTCAGCTGCTGATCTTGATGGACCTACTATGCCTACTGATCCCGTCCAAGCAATCTCTGCTCCTCCTGTGGTCCAAGTGAATCATCATGTTGTTCCTTGCCAAAAGAGTCTACTGTTCAATGGGGACTTCATGCCACCAGAGACACCAGTACCACCATCCAGGGGAGTGTTGCTGAGTCCAAACACACTCAATGTGATGCTAGCAAATGCATTGCCGGGCGATGCAGCCAACTAGCCTAACAGCCTAACATGTCACGCGAGAAGAGGAGGCGCCCAGGAAACGCTAATAATAAGAAGGGCACTGCCGCCGCCAGCCAGCTGGTTCAGAATAATAAAGAAGTACTTTGTCGTGTTGCATGGCGGACTTATCATTCCCCGGGTGAACCCATCCTTCTGAAGGAGCTCTCCAATCTTCTACAGACAGAAATGAGACTTCTGCATGACGCAGTTCTCCGTAGGGAGAAGTACGCATTTTCTCATGCAGGTGGACATCGCCCCATTTTCATAGTGGTGGTGCCATCTAATATTGGTTCCATAGTTTCCCCACGGAGAAGTTCTATGTGCCATTCGAAGACATCTTCAACCTATTCCACCTATACAAGCTTAGTCCTTCCTTAATATGCCTATGGGCAATCAATACCGCCTACACTGCAATATGTGAGCTGAACAAGGATGTCGTGGTAGCAGACCCCTACCTCATGCAGGAGAGCAATGTTAACCTCCCTGATCGCTGTCAAGCTATGAGGAACTACCTGACAGACTTCATGCTTGCCAACATGGAAAAAAATTGCCTTCTAGTGCCCTACTATCTGAAGTAAGTCATTTGGTACTCGGTACACACTATTCTTTCGTACAATCTCATTGTGCTTCCACGTCAAAACATTATATACTCAAGCATAATTGGTATTTCTCTAGTTTTTACACAGAGAACATTGTGTCCTCATCGTTATTTCCCCAAAGTTTGCCGAAACTTATTTCTTGGATTCGACAAGGAAAGTGAAGAAAGACTATAGAGGAATCAAGAAGGTTCTCAATGAAGTACTGGTCGATTATACTAGCCGGGAAGGAGTGATCAGATAGGGGTATCGCAAGTTTGACAAATTTAAAGCGGTATGCTTCGCCCACAAAACTGACTTTTGTTGCATGCAGCAGCTGGAAAACAGTGATACAGATGGCTACTGCGTCGTCCACCACATGGAGGACTACATACAGTAGGGACAACACCTTAAAAAGAACTCTGACATCCTTGCATAGGTGAATAAAACGGAGGAAATTATCCCGGGAGATACTAGAGATGAGTTCAGACACGTCCAGCTCAAGTTTGCTACCATCCTCAACAAGGATGTCATCCACCATGCCGACGTTTTCAACGGCGGTGCACCTGCTAGCTCGGAGGATATAAAAGCTTCTCTTAATAAGCAGGGTCGTGATGCTGGTGGACCGGTGTCTCTTGCGGATCCAATGAAGAAATACATTGATGGTCCTTTTTATTGATGTAATAGGATAGTGACGGCTAGCTATGTCATGGTTCTATAAACTAATCGATCAGCTATGTACACTTTTCCTAGCTATCTTAATTTTAAGTGCTACACATAATTATCGTGGATGTATTTTAATTAATGTTACATGGCTAGAAATATTATTGATCTTAAAAAACGCTGCCACGACACCATTTTTCGGCCGACGTAGTAGCATTTTTCCTATTATGCTTTCAAACTAAGTAATGGTGTCGGAAGTATATGCAACGCCTCTAATGTTTCTCCATATCTATCACGTGTGGAGAAACACCTACGTCGTTTGTATATTTGACATTACCCTCGTGTCACTTTTATCCAACGCCATAGATACCAGAAACCGTACTGGCGTACGAACCAACGCCACCACTATACTTTAACATTGGCGCCATATTGGTGGCGTGGGGCTCCTACGCCAGCAAGGTTGTTTTTGGCACACCGGCTTTTTTCCACTAGTGTTTGTTCTAGATATCGAGTTGTAATATTGAGTTGTAAGTAAATAAAAGTGTGATGATCATCATTATTAGAGCATTGTCCCAGTGAGGAAAGGATGATCGAGACTGTGATTCCCTCAGAAGTCGGGATGAGGCTCTAGACAAAAAAAAGAGCCAAAAAAGAGAGAGCAAAAAAATGAGAGAAAAATAGAGAAGGGGCAACACTACTATCCTTTTACCACTTGTGCTTCAAAGTAGCACCATGTTCTTCATATAGAGAGTCTCTTGAGTTATCACTTTCCTATACTAGTGGGAGTTTTCATTATAGAACTTGGCTTGTATATTCTGATGATGGGCTTCCTCAAATGCCCGAGTTCTTCATGAGCAAGAAAGTTGGATGCACACCCACTTAGTTTTTAGTTTGAGCTTTCATACACTTATAGCTCTTAGTGCATCTGTTGCATGGCAATCCCTACTCCTCGCATTGACATCAATTGATGGGCATCTCCATAACCCATTGATTAGCCGCATCGATGTGATACTTTCTCCTTTTTTGTCTTCTCCACACAACCTCCACCATCATACTGTATTCCACCTATAGTCCTATATCCATGGCTTAGTCTCATGTATTGCGTGAAAGTTGAAAAGGCTTGAGAACATTATAAGTATGAAACAATTGATTAGCTTGTCATCGGGGTTGTGCATGATGGAATACTTTGTGTGATGAAGATGGAGCATAGCCAGACTATATGATTTTGTTGGGATAACTTTCTTTGGCCAAGTTATTTTGAGAAGACATAATTGCTTTATTAGTACACTTGAAGTATTATTGTCTTAATGTCAAATGATAGACTATTGCTTTGAATCACTCGTGTCTTAATATTCATGCCATAATTAGATTATATGATCAGGATTATGCTAGGTAGCATTCCAAATAAAAATTATCTTTTTTGTCATTTACCTACTCGAGGACAAGCAGGAATTAAGCTTGGGGATGCTGATACGTCTCCATCGTATCTATAATTTTTGATTGTTTCATGCCAATATTCTACAATTTTCATATACTTTTGGCAACTTTTTATACTATTTTTGGGAGTAACATATTGATGCAGTGCCCAGTGCCAGTTCCTGTTTGTTGCATGTTTTTTATTTCACAGAATATCCGTACCAAACAAAGTCCACACGCGAACTTATGGAGATTTTTTTGGAATATATGTAATTTTTGGGAATTGGAATCAACACGAGACAATGCCCGAGGGGCCCACAAAACCTGGAGGCGCGCCCCCTCCCCAGGGTGCGCCCAAGAGGCTTATAGCCACCCCGTAAGGCAGTTGGTGCCCTTCTTTCTCCGCAAGAAAGCTAATATCCGGATAAAAATCGTTAAAATTTCAGCCCAATCGGAGTTACGTATCTCCGGGAATTTAAGAAACGGTGAAAGGCCAGAATCTGGGAATGCAAAAACAGAAGGAAACAGAAAGAGAGATCCAATCTCGGAGGGGCTCCCGCCCTCCGCCACCATGGAAGCCATGGACTAGAACGGAAACCCTCCTCCCATCTAGGAGGGGGGTGTTGGGGATCGTTGCAGAAATTATTATTTTTTCTATGCATCACCAAGATTAATCTATGGAGTAACTAGCAACGAGAGAGAGGGGAGTGCATCTTCATACCCTTGAAGATCACGAGTCGGAAGCGTTGCAAGAACACGGTTGGAGGATTCATACACGTAGCGATTAAGATCGCGGCCGAATCCGATCTAAGCACCGAACAACGGCGCCTCCGCATTCAACACACGTGCAGCCTGGTGACGTCTCCCGTGCCTTGATCCAGCAAGGAGGAGGGAGAGGTTGAGGAAGAGGGCTCCAGCAGCAGCACGACAGCGTGGTGGTGATGGAGTTGCAGTTCTCCGACAGGGCTTCGCCAAGCTCTTGCGGAGGAGGAGAAGTGTTGGGGAGGGGAGGGGCTGCGCCTTGGATATGGTGTTGCAGCCCTCCCCTCGCCCCTCTATTTATAGGTAGAAGGGGGAAGGGGGCCGGCCCCCTCTAGATGAGATCTAGACGGAGGGCGGCCAAGGGGAGGGGGCTTGCCCCCCAAGCAGGGGGGGCTTTAGGGTTTGCCCCCAAACCCTAGGACCATGGGCCCTGGGGGGCGGCCAAGGGAAGGGGGCTTGCCCCCCAAGCAAGGGGGGGGCCTTTAGGGTTTGCCCCCAAACCCTAGGCGCATGGGCCCTGGGGGGTGGCGCCCAGCCCTGCAAGGGGCTGGTTCCCATCCCACTACATCCCATGAGGCCCTCCGGGACAGGTGGCCCCTCCCGGTGGACCCCCGGAACCCCTCCGATGGCCCCGGTACAATACATGTATGCCCCCGAATATTTCCGGTGACCGTATGACAACTTCCCATATATAAATCTTCACCTCCGGACCATTCCAGAACTCCTCGTGATGTCCGGGATCTCATCCGGGACTCCAAACGACATTCGGTAATCACATACAAATCTTCCTAATAACCCTAGCGTCATCGAACCTTCAGTGTGTAGACCCTACGGGTTCGGGAATCACGCAGACATGACCGAGACAGCTCTCCGGCCAATAACAAATAGCGGGATCTAGATATCCATGTTGTCTCCCACATGTTCCACGATGATTTCATCGGATGAACCGCGATGTCGAGGATTCAAGCAATCCCGTATACAATTCCCTTTGTCAATCGGTATGTTACTTGCCCGAGATTCGATCGTCGGTATCCCAATACCTCGTTCAATCTCGTTACCGGCAAGTTACTTTACTCGTTCTGTAATGCATGATCCCGTGACCAACTACTTAGTCACATTGAGCTCATTATGATGATGCATTACCAAGTGGGCCCAGAGATACCTCTCCGTCATACTAAGTGACAAATCCTAGTCTCGATTCGTGCCAACCCAAAAGACACTTTCGGAGATAACTGTAGTGTACCTTTATAGCCACCCAGTTACATTGTGACGTTTGGTACACCCAAAGGACTCCTATGGTATCCGGGAGTTGCACAATCTCATGGTCTAAGCAAATGATACTTGACATTAGAAAAGCTCTAGCAAATGAACTACATGATCTTGTGCTATGCTTATGATTGGGTCTTGTCCATCACATCATTCTCCCAATGATGTGATCTCGTGTAGCGACCAGACCTCAAACAGTCTGATCTCTGTGCTTCAGTGTCATCCCTGGATCAGTAATGCTGACACGCACAATACTTGAAGGATTTATAACAGAGTAGCAATCACACACTTATTACATCGAATGTCTCCAAAGAGAACTTATTACAATAAATATGGCTTAAGGCCATCTAATAACGATAACAGCGGAAGACTTGGAAGATAAGTGAGTCCATCAACTCCAACGGCATCACTGAGTATAGAACCACGATCCTAAGGCATCTTACTCGTCGTCTGAAAAGTTTGCAACATGAACGTTGCAGCCAGAAAATGGGTCAGCACATGGAATATGCTGGCAAAGTAACACATAGAGAGTATGAAAGAATACAGCTATACTACATGCATATATGGTTGGTGGAAAGCTCTATGGTTACAGTTTTGTGTAAAGCCAGTTTTTCCCTACTGCAAAGGAATAAATTTATTTAACTATCATGGTGGTTGTTAAACATTGAGAATGGTTGACAGCATTCTCAATCCCAATTAAGTAACATCATCATTAAACAATCCCAACAATATTAGTTAAAGTAACATGATGATATTCACATGATAATCCAAGTACTAGATACTCAAAACGTCCATAACCGGGGACACGGCTAATCATGATAAGTTTATACACTCTGCAGAGGTTTGCGCACTTTTCCCCACATGACTCGATCTCCTCCGTTGGTTTTCCCGCACTACATGGTGTTTGAGAAACGGATGACTGAGACATAGTCTTTCAGAAGCGCTAGCACCTTATGATGGGTAGACCTGTACACCTACATTCCCCTGCATCTGCTAGTCTACCACTGTAAGAGTTCGCACGACTTAATCAACTATGCTAGAGCCCATAATAGCATGTGGCGGCACACGGAAGTTTCTAGCATGAATAATCTTATGATCCCTTTTAGCCTGGGTGGCGGTCCAAAATAAACAGGCAATCCTGGAATACCCAAGTGCCTCAATCCACCCAGATGTGCATTAAAGTTGCCACCTTAAATAAACCATTAATTAACAATCTCACATCTGTCATGGAAATTCACTCACCCAATCCACGTCTACTAGCATAGCATGGCATAATAAGCAAACGTAGAAGTAACTCCCAAGGGTTTGATAATAAAACCGGTGATAGGTACTACATCATCTACTTCCCAAACCCACAATTTAATTAGATCCTAATCATGCAACTGTTTGAGGATTGATCTAATGCATAAAAACTGGGTAGTAAAGAAGTATGATCAAAGTGTTACTTGCCTTGCTGATGATCCGCGAAACCTAGGGATTTGAAGTAGCAAGCGGCGCAGTCCGGGTACTCTATCGCAAACAAACAAGCAAACAAGCATACAATAAGTACTCATCTAATGCACTGGCCAAACTCAAATAAGAGACCTAACCAGAAAGTTCAACTTAAGAACTTCGGTTTGCAAAAAGAATCAAATCGAACCAAGAAACAAAACTCAAACGGCAAAAGAAACAAGCTTTGTTTACTAATCTGGACCTAAGTCAAATTTTATAGAAGCAAAAACTTGTTTGAGTAGATTATTCGAAAAGAGGGTTTCGAGACGAAACTCTAGGCGCTTGAATCGCCTGATTCCGATAAACGAGCAAAAAGAAAAACTAAAACGAAAATCGGATCAGAAATCGCGATCAGAAAAATCATGGAATAAATCCGAGAAAAAGGAAAACGACGAACAGATTAACAAATGAACGTTCGTTATTTGGATCTAACCGACAGATACGTCCGTTAAAACGAACGAACGAGCGAACGCTCGTTAAATAATTAAACCGATAAAACCGATCTAATAAAATAATAAAAAACTAGGGTTTTTCTTAAAAAAACAGCGTCGGCGGCGGTACCTCCGGCGAGGCGGGGCGGCTCCGGCGGGGTTGGCTAGGGCGGCGGGGTGGCGGGGTGCGGCGGCGACGACGACGGCTGCAGGTGACGGCGGCAGCGACACGAGGCGGCGGGGCGGGTCGGCTCCGGCGGCGGGGTGTGCAGCGGCGGCGGCTTCGACTCGGGGCTCTAGGGGGGCCCGAGGTGGGTATTTATGGGGGGGCGGCTGCGACTTGGGGCAGTGGTCGGGCGGCGGCGGCGGCGGCTCGGACTCCCGAGTCTGGCGGCGGCACGGCGGGGAAGGCGGTGGCGCGGGGGGGCGGTCTGGCTTGGCTGGGCTTTGGCCCAGTCGGGCGCGGGGAGTTTTTTTTAAATAATTTCGCCGAACTAAAAAAAATCTAGAAAATTAAATAAAAATCTAAAAATACCAAAATAAATTTTCATCGTCCAAATAAAATATTTAGAACGAGATGAACAATTTTTGGGTCCTAAAATGCATTATTGAAAATCGTGCAATTTTTCCTAATTCCAAATAAAATAGCAAAAACACCCAAAATAAATCTTATTTGATTTTTTTATTAAATCCTCATTATTTCTTTATTTTGGGAAAGTCATTTTATTCCCTCTCTCATATTTTTATGATCGAAATAATTGAAGATAAAATAAATAAAATCAAATGATCCTATTTTCAAAATTTGAGAAAACTCAAATATGAAAATAACGAAATCCCCAACTCTCTCCGTGGGTCCTTGAGTTGCGTAGAATTTCTAGGATCAAGGCAAAATGCAAATAAAATATGATATGCAATGATGATTTATGTATAACATTCCAAATTGAAATTTGGGATGTTACAAACCTACCCCCCTTAAGATGAATCTCGCCCTCGAGATTCGGTTTGGCTAGAAAATAGGTGAGGATGGTCCTTCAGCAAATCTTCCTCTCATTCCCAGGTGGCTTCCTCGTCGGTGTGGTGGCTCCACAGAACTTTACAAAACTTGATAACCTTGCTGCGAGTGACTCGGCTGGCATACTCAAGAATCTTAACTGGTCTCTCCTCATAGGTCAAATCACTGTCCAGCTGAATCGCCTCTAGTGGCACTGTATCTCTCAGCGGTATATCAGCCATCTCTGTGTGGCACTTCTTCAACTGGGAAACGTGGAACACATCGTGAACTCCTGACAATCCCTCAGGCAATTCCAACTTGTAGGCAACTTCTCCCATACGCTCCAAAACTTTATACGGTCCCACAAAACATGGCGCTAACTTTCCTTTAACACCAAAACGCTTGACTCCTCGAAGTGGAGATACACGAAGATAGACTCTATCTCCGACTTTGTAAACGGTCTCCTTGCGTTTTGCATCTGCATAGCTTTTCTTCCTGGACTGGGCTACCTTAAGCCTGTCGCGAATCAACTTCACTTTCCGTTCAGACTCCTTAATCAAATCTGGTCCAAACAACTGACGGTCTCCAACTTCATCCCAAGACAACGGGGTTCTGCACCTCCTTCCGTATAGGGCTTCGAAAGGGGCCATTTTCAAACTAGATTGATAACTGTTGTTGTAAGAGAACTCTGCATGTGGCAAATTGACGGCCCAACTAGATCCATAATCTAGCGCACAAGCTCTCAGCATATCCTCTAAAATTTGATTGACTCTCTCGGTCTGTCCATCTGTCTGCGGATGAAAAGCGGTACTGAACTCTAGCCTGGTACCCAAGGTTTCATGCAATTGATTCCAGAATTTTGAGGTGAACTGAGTTCCTCTATCTGATACGATGCTCCTTGGAACTCCATGCAGACATACGATCCTGGTCATGTAGATCTTGGCCAACTTGGCACTGGTGTAAGTAGTCTTCACTGGAATGAAATGAGCTACCTTCGTCAAATGATCGACTACCACCCAAATCGAGTCATAGCCTGAACAAGTCCTGGGCAATCCCGTGATAAAATCCATGCCTACCTTATCCCACTTCCATTCGGGAATCGATAATGGTTGCAACAACCCTGCTGGCTTCTGATGCTCTGCCTTTACTCTCTGACATACATCAAAAACTGCTACATACTCCGCAATATCCTTCTTCATTCCTGTCCACCAGAAAGTCTCCTTCAAATCCAAGTACATCTTGGTATTACTCGGGTGAATTGAATACGGCGAATCATGGGCCTCTTGCAAAATCAACTTCCTGATTTCTGGGTTATTGGGCACATAAACATGGTCTTCAAACCATAGGGTATCGTGCTCATCCTCACGAAATCCCTTGGCTTTTCCTTTGCTCAACTTCTCTTTTATCTCAGCAATCTCCTTGTCGGTCTTCTGAGCTTCTCTGATCTTATCCATCAAAGTCGACTGAATTTCCAATGTTGCTACATAGCCTTTCGGAACTATCTCCAAACATAGTTCATAAAAGTCCTCGGCTAACTCCTTTGGCAATCCTGCGGTCATGAGTGTATTCACATGGCTCTTACGGCTCAACGCGTTGGCTACTACGTTAGCCCTTCTGGGGTGATACTGCAATCTCATATTGTAATCCTTGATGAGTTCCAACCACCTCCTTTGCCTGAGATTTAACTCCTTTTGTGTGAAAATGTACTTCAAACTCTTGTGATCCGTGTACACTTCACAATGATTTCCGATAAGAAAATGTCTCCATGTTTTCAATGCATGCACTACGGCTGCTAACTCCAAATCATGTGTGGTATAATTCAACTCATGAGGTTTAAGCTATCATGATGCATACGAGACAACTCTTCCTTTCTGCATAAGCACTGCTCCAAGTCCTCGACGTGAAGCATCACAATACACCTCGTAATCCTTTGTTTGATCTGGCAGAATCAACACTGGTGAGGTAACTAGATGTTCCTTCAAATCTTGGAAACTGGCCTCACATTCCTCAGTCCAATTGAACTTAGTATCTTTCTTCAACAATTCCGTCATGGGTTTTGCAATCTTCGAGAAATTCTCAATGAATCTCCGGTAGTATCCTGCCAGTCCAAGAAAACTCCTGATCTCCCCAACTGTCGTGGGTGCTACCCAATTTGTCACTGTGACAACCTTTGTGGGGTCTACTGCTATTCCTTCTCCGGATATCACATGTCCGAGAAATCCAACCTCCTTCAACCAAAAATCACATTTGCTGAACTTGGCGTATAACTGGTGTTCTCTGAGCTTCTCCAATACCAAACATAAATGTTCCTTATGCTCCTCTTCGTTCTTTGAGTAGACCAAGATATCATCAATGAACACCACGACGAACTTATCCAGAAATTCCATAAATACTTTGTTCATCATGTTCATGAAATAGGCAGGTGCGTTAGTCAGACCAAATGACATAACGGTATACTCGTACAGCCCATATCTGGTGGTAAAGGCCGTCTTAGGTATATCCTTCTCTCGAATCTTCAGTTGATGGTATCCCGATCGCAAATCGATCTTAGAAAATACCTTAGCTCCTTGCAGTCGGTCAAACAGATCATTGATCATCGGCAATGGGTACTTGTTCTTGATGGTTACTGCATTCAATCCTCGATAATCAACAACCATTCTTAATGATCTGTCCTTCTTCTCCACTAGAAGTACTGGTGATCACCAAGGTGAAGAACTTAGGCGAATGTACACTTTATCCAGTAACTCCTTAATCTGACTTTTAATCTCCTCCAAATATTTTGCTGGCATCCTGTAGGTCTCTTGGATATCGGGCCTGTGCCTGGCAAAAGCTCAATTAGAAGCTCAATGTCTCTATCCGGTGGCATGCCTGGCAACTCTTCTGGAAATACATCAGGAAAGTCCTTCACTACTGGTACTTCCTCCTGCACAACTCCTGATAAGGAATTTACGTGCATCCTCCTTGGCTCATGTCTGGATACATACTTGATCCTCTTCCCTTCTGGCGTTGTAAGCAAAATCAACTTACTGGCGCAATCAATGTTTCCTCCATACATTGATAGCCAATCCATACCCAATATCACATCCAAACCTTGGGCTTCCAAAATGATTAAGTCTAAGGGGAAAACATGCTTGCCTATACTCAACGGCACTTGAAAACATCCTCGACTGGCCATATACTATGCTCCTAGTGAGGTTACTAGCATGGGTGTTCCTAGAACCTTGGTGGGCAGTCTATATTTATCCACAAATCCCCTTGATATGTATGAATGTGATGCACCAGTATCAAAAAGAACGAGTGCAGTAAATGACTTAACCAAAAACTTACCTATTACTGCATCTGGCTGGGCGTCAACCTCCTCCACACTAACGTCGTTCACCTGTCCTCTGTTGAAAGGGTTTGGCTTCTTCCTGGAGCTTCCATTGTCATTCCTAGTCTGGCCTTCAGGACATTCATTGGCGTAATTTCCGGTCTTCTGGCAATTAAAGCAAGTGACTTGACTCAGATCTCTCTTGGCTGGTGTTGAGGGGTTGGTACGGTTCTGGCTACTACTTCCTCCATTCCCGTTACCATTCTTAGGACTACTATGGTTGTGTGAGCTACCTCCTCCATGGGTATGCTGGAACTGTCCTTCCGACTTTGGGGTAAAATGTGGCTTCTGCTAAGCTCCCGAATTGTACTTCCCCTGTCCATACTTCCTCTTGCAGTTTTCAATCTGCTGCTGCTTCCCTTCAATCATGAGCGCACGATCTACCAACTCCTGGTAGTTGTTGAAACTTGCTACCATCAACTTCATGCTCAGCTCATCATTCAGACCTTCCAGAAACTTCTCTTGTTTAGCTGCATCTGTAGCAACGTCATCCGGGGCATAACGGACTAGTTTACTAAAGTCATCCACATATTGGCCAACTGTACGTCCTCCCTGGCGTAAGTTGCAAAACTCACGCTTCTTCATGGCCATAGCTCCTGCTGAAACATGAGCAGTACAAAA
Organism: Triticum dicoccoides; assembly: GCF_002162155.2. Taxonomy (NCBI): domain Eukaryota; kingdom Viridiplantae; phylum Streptophyta; class Magnoliopsida; order Poales; family Poaceae; genus Triticum; species Triticum dicoccoides. Next base: position 297,292,607 of record NC_041387.1, on the reverse strand, counting down.
AGCCTGCTGGAACTGATCCCATGTGACAGTGTCTACTGGCTAGGTGGCTGTGAAATTCTCCCACCATGATGCCGCGGGTCCCTCAAGCTGATGTGCAGCAAATCGCACCTTCGCCGCATCTGTGCATCCTGCAGTGGCCAACTCCCTGGCTGTCTTGCGAAGCCAATCATCTGCAACAATTAGCTCGGTGCTACTGGAAAACACCGACGGATTCAGCCTAAGGAAACGGGTTAAGTGATCAATAGGTGGTGGCGGTGGTGGATTGTTGTTGTTGTTGTTCCCCTGATTCTGATTCTGAACTAGTATCTGCATCAATGCATTCTGCTGCTGGATCAACTAAGTGAGCTCTGGTGGCAAAGCAAATCCGTTGTCGCGTCTCGGAGGCATCTGGGGTTTAGAAAAGAAGAGAATATAGAATAGAATGAGGTCTAGGGGGAAAACACTACCCATATGCACATGAGACGAATAACAATCAAAACACTTCATTCAAGCAAGCAAGGGCATACAATGGTCTATCTATCGTTACAAAGTGCTCGAACTATACTAGATACATGGAGGGAAATTCTACTACTGTTATGGTGGTCTTCTAGAAAAACTGCTCCGATGAAGACTCCATGATATCTGCTCCAGCTTCGTCAACATAATCATCATCACTATCGTCTGGGTCCGAGTTGGTGTCGTCGATGATGATGTAATTCTCTAGACAAGTGCAATCTCCATCTTCTCCAGTTGCTGGAAATCCCATGAACACTCTTAGCTTCTTCTTCAGATCTTCATTCTTCTCGACTAGCGTTGCTATTTCCTCCTCATATCCCTTGCATGTTGACTTGAGTTCTTCCTCCAGTTTCGTGATTTTGGTCATGGCCTTCTTCAGATCCATCATGCCTGCACACATCTGGTTCTCCTGGCGTCGAATGTGTTGGTTTAACTCCTGGATGAAAGCTGCAATTGATCTGTCTTTCCTGGTGTTGATCATCTCCCATTGCTCATCTCGGTGCCCACAAATCTGATAAGTAGTATCCTTAAGATCCCTCTGATAAACTTCTCCAATACGTCCCATGGTGATGTGGGCTGCCATGCTCTTCCCTAAACTCCAGGTTGGTGCATCAAAGGAAAACTCTATAGGCTCAGTGACGGGCATGAACATTCTTCCTGGCACTTGAACTTGAATCATCCAGCGCTCCTCTTCAGGTAAAGTGGTGTTGTAGGTTCTGGTGAAGGTTGGTACTCCGATCTTCAGGTACTTGGTAACTTCCTTCAGGTGTCGTCCAAAGGGTGTATCTTCATCCGGTTGCATGAACTTGTTCCTTGCATCCGCCATCCTAGAAGAATAGAAAAGATGAGGAGTTAGAATGAGAAGAGAGAGTAGTGATCTATGGTTGTTGCTTAGTGGTCGTGTCCTACAGTCAGCGTGGGCTTTGATAACATCTTGTAGCGACCAGACCTCAAACAGTCTGATCTCTATGCTTAAGTGTCATCCCTGGATCAGTAATGCTGACACGCACAGTACTTGAAGGATTTATAACAGAGTAGCAATCACACACTTATTACATCGAATGTCTCCAAAGAGAACTTATTACAATAAATATGGCTTAAGGCCATCTAATAATGATAACAGCGGAAGACTTGGAAGATAGGTGAGTCCATCAACTCCAACGGCATCACTGAGTATAGAACCACGATCCTAAGGCATCTTACTCGTCGTCTGAAAAGTCTGCAACATGAACGTTGCAGCCCGAGAACGGGTCAGCACATGGAATATGCTGGCAAAGTAACACATAGAGAGTATGAAAGAAGACAGCTATACTACATGCATATATGGCTGGTGGAAAGCTCTATGGTTACAGTTTTGCGTAAAGCCAGTTTTTTCCTACTGCAAAGGAATAAATTTATTTAACTATCATGGTGGTTGTTAAACATTGAGAATGGTTGACAGCATTCTCAATCCCAATTAAGTAACATCATCATTAAACAATCCCAACAATATTAGTTAAAGTAACATGATGAGATTCACGTGATAATCCAAGTACTAGATACTCAAAACGTCCATAACTGGGGACACGGCTAATCATGATTAGTTTATACACTCTCCAGAGGTTTGCGCACTTTTCCCACATGACTCGATCTGCTTTATTGGTTTTCCCGCACTACATGGTGTTTGAGAAACGGATGACCGAGACATAATCTTTCAGAAGCGCTAGCACCTTACGATGGGTAGACCTGTACACCTACTTTCCCCTACATCTGCTAGCCTACAACTGTAAGAGTTCGCACGACTTAATCAACTATGCTAGAGCCCATAATAGCATGTGGCTGCACACGGAAGTTTCTAGCATGAATAATCTTATGATCCCTTTGAGCCTGGGTGGCGGTCCAAAACAAACAGGCAATCCTGGAATACCCAAGTGCCTCAATCCACCCAGATGTGTATTAAAGTTGCCACCTTAAATAAACCATTAATTAACAATCTCACATCTATCATGGAAATTCACTCACCCAATCCACGTCTACTAGCATAGCATGGCATAATAAGCAAACGTAGAAGTAACTCCCAAGGGTTTGATAATAAAACTGGTGATAGGTACTACCCCATCTACTTGCCAAACCCACAATTTAATTAGATCCTAATCATGCAACTGTTTGAGGATTGATCTAATGCATAAAAACTGGGTAGTAAAGAAGTATGATCAAAGTGTTACTTGCCTTGCTGATGATCCGCGAAACCTAGGGATTCGAAGTAGCAAGCGGCGCAGTACGGGTACTCTATCGCAAACAAACAAGCAAACAAGCATACAATAAGTACTCATCTAATGCACAGGTAAAACTCAAATAAGAGACCTAACCAGAAAGTTCAACTTAAGAACTCCAGTTTGCAAAAAGAATCAAATCGAACCAAGAAACAAAACTCAAACGGCGAAAGAAAAAAGCTTCATTTACTAATCTGGATCTAAGTCAAATTTAACAGAAGCAAAAACTTGTTTGAGTAGATTATTCAGAAAGAGGGTTTCGAGACGAAGCTCTAGGTGCTTGAATCGCCTGATTCCAATAAACGAGCAAAAAGAAAAACTAAAACAAAAATTGGATCAGAAATCGCGATCAGAAAAATCGCGGAATAAATCCGACAAAAAGGAAACGACGAACAGATTAACGAACGAACGTTCGTTATCTGGATCTAACCGATGGATACGTCCGTTAAAACGAACGAACGAGCGAATGCTCGTTCAATAATTAAACTGATAAAACCGATCTAATAAAATAATAATAAAAACTAGGGTTTTTCTTAAAAAACCGAAGTGGTTTTCTTAAAAAAACGGCGTCGGCGGCGGTACCTCCGGTGGGGTCCTCCGGCGAGGCGGGGCGGCTCCGGTGGGGTTGGCTAGGGCGGCGGGGCTCCAGCGTCGGGGTGGCGTGGTGCGGCGGCGGCGGCGGCGGCTGCAGGCAGCGGTGGCGGCGACACGAGGCGGCGGGGCTGGTCGGCTCCGGC
>NC_041387.1:297261885-297288596 GCF_002162155.2 Triticum dicoccoides | reverse complement strand
GGGCTCCAGGGGGGCCCCGGGGTGGGTATTTATGGGGGGGCGGCTGCGACTTGGGGAAGGGGTCAGGCGGCGGCGGCGGTGGCTCGAACTCCCGAGTCCGGCGGCGGCACGGCGGGGAAGGCGGTGGCGCGGGCGGGCCGGCCTGGCTCGGCTGGGCTTCGGCCCAGTCGGGCGCGGGGAGTTTTTTTTAAATAATTTCGCCGAACTGAAAAAAATGTAGAAAATTAAATAAAAATTTAAAAATACCAAAATAAATTTTCGTCGTCCAAATAAAATATTTAGAATGAGATGAACATTTTTTTGGTCCTAAAATGCATTTTTGAAAATCGTGCAATTTTTCCTAATTCCAAATAAAATAGCAAAAACACCCAAAATAAATCAAATCCTCATTATTTCTTTATTTTGGGAAAGTCATTTTATTCCCTCTCTCATATTTTTATGATCGAAATAATTGAAGATAAAATAAATAAAATCAAATGATCCTATTTTCAAAATTTGAGAAAACTCAAATATGAAAATAACGAAATCCCCAACTCTCTCTGTGGGTCCTTGAGTTGCGTAGATTTTTCTAGGATCAAGGCAAAATGCAAATAATATATGATATGCAATGATGATCTATGTATAACATTCCAAATTGAAAATTTGGGATGTTACATCCCGTTATCAATGACATCCAATGTCCATAGTCCGGAAACCATGACCATCTGTTGATCAACGAGCTAGTCAACTAGAGGCTCACTAGGGACTTGTTGTGGTCTATGTATTCACACATGTATTATGGTTTCCGGTCAATACAATTATAGCATGAACAATAGACAATTATCATGAACAAGGAAATATAATAATAACCATTTTATTATTGCCTCTAGGGCATATTTCCAACAGTCTCCCACCTGCACTAGAGTCAATAATCTAGTTACATTGTGATCAATCAAACACCCATAGAGTTCTGGTGTTGATCATGTTTTTCTCGCGGAAGAGGTTTGGTCAACGGATCTGCGACATTCAGATCTGTATGCACTTTACAAATATCTATGTCTCCATCTTGAACATTTTCACGAATGGAGTTGAAGTGACGCTTGATGTGTCTGGTCTTCTTGTGAAACCTGGGCTCCTTGGCAAGGGCAATAGCTCCAGTGTTGTCACAGAAGAGAGTCATCGGGCCCGATGCATTGGGAATAACTCCTAGGTTGGTAATGAACTCCTTTATCCAAATTGCTTCATGTGCTGCCTCCGAGGCTGCCATGTACTCCGCTTCACATGTAGATCCCACCACGATGCTTTGCTTGCAACTGCACCAGCTTACTGCCCCACCATTCAAAATATACATGTATCCGGTTTGTGACTTGGAGTCATCCAGATCTGTGTCGAAGCTAGCATCGACGTAGCCCTTTACGACGAGTCACCTCCAAAAACGAGAAACATATCCTTAGTCCTTTTCATGTACTTCAGGATATTCTTGACCGCTGTCCAGTGTTCCATGCCGGGATCACTTTGGTACCTTCCTACCAAACTTACGGTAAGGTTTACATCAGGTTTGGTACACAGCATGGCATAAATAATAGACCCTATGGCTGAGGCATAGGGGATGACACTCATCTTTTCTCTATCTTCTTCCATGGTCGGGCTTTGAGCTGAGCTCAATTTCACACCTTGCAATACAGGCAAGAACCCTTTCTTGGACTGATCCATATTGAACTTCTTCCATATCTTATCAAGGTATGTGCTTTGTGAAAGACCTATGAGGCGTCTCGATCTATCTCTATAGATCTTGATGCCTAACATGTAAGCAGCTTCTCCAAGGTCCTTCATTGAAAAACACTTATTCAAGTAGGCCTTTATGCTCTCCAAGAGTTCTATATCATTTCCCATCAACAGTATGTCATCCACATATAATATGAGAAATGCTACAGAGCTCCCACTCACTTTCTTGTAAATGCAGGCTTCTCCATAAGTCTGCATAAACCCAAACGCTTTGATCCATCAAAGCGAATGTTCCAACTCTGAGATGCTTGCACCAGCCCAAAGATGGAGCGTTGGAGCTTGCATACCTTGTTAGCATTCTTAGGATCGACAAAACCTTCCGGCTGCATCATATACAATTCTTCCTTAAGAAAGCCATTAAGGAATGTTGTTTTGACGTCCATTTGCCATATCTCATAATCGTAGAATGCGGTAATTGCTAACATGATTCGGATGGACTTCAGCTTCGCTACGGGTGAGAAGGTCTCATCGTAGTCAACCCCTTGAACTTGTCAATAACCCTTAGCAACAAGTCGAGCTTTATAGATGGTAACATTACCATCCGCGTCCGTCTTCTTCTTAAAGATCCATTTATTTTCTATCGCTCGCCGATCATCAGGCAAGTCTGTCAAAGTCCATACTTTGTTTTCATACATGGATCCTATCTCGGATTGCATGGCTTCAAGCCATTTGTTGGAATCTGGGCCCGCCATCGCTTCTTCATAGTTTGAAGGTTCACCGTTGTCTAACAACATGATTTCCAGGACAGGGTTGCCATACCATTCTGGTATGGAACGTGTCCTCGTGGACCTACAAAGTTCAGTAGTAACTTGATCTGAAGTACCTTGATCATCACCATTAACCTCCTCTCTAGCCGGTGCAGGCACCACAGGAACATCTTCCTGAGTTGCGCTGCTTTCTGCTTCAAGAGGCAGTACTTCATCAAGTTCTACTTTCCTCCCACTTACTTCTTTCGAGAGAAACTCTTTCTCTAGAAAGGACCCGTTCTTGGCAACAAAGATCTTGCCTTCGGATCTGAGGTAGAAGGTATACCCAATGGTTTCCTTAGGGTATCCAATGAATACACATTTTTCCGACTTGGGTTCGAGCTTTTCGGGTTGAAGTTTCTTGACATAAGCATCGCATCCCCAAACTTTTAGAAACAACAGCTTAGGTTTCTTCCCAAACCATAATTCATACGGTGTCGTCTCAACAGATTTCGACGGAGCCCTATTTAAAGTGAATGCAGCAGTCTCTAAAGCATAGCCCCAAAATGAGAGTGGTAGATCTGCAAGAGACATCATAGATCGCACCATATCCAATAGAGTGTGATTACGACGTTCGGACACACCATTATGCTGAGGTGTTCTAGGCGGCGTGAGTTGTGAAACGATTCCACATTTCCTTAAGTGTGTGCCAAATTCGTGACTCAAATATTCCCCTCCACGATCTGATCGTCAAAACTTTATTTTCCTGACACGTTGATTCTCAACCTCACTCTAAAACTCCTTGAACTTTTCAAAGGTCTCAGACTTGTGTTTCATTAAGTAGACATACCCATATCTACTTAAGTCTTCAGTGACGGTGAGAACATAACAATAGCCACCGCGAGCCTCAACGCTCATTGGACCGCACACATCAGCATGTATGATTTCCAATAAGTTGGTTGCTCGCTCCATTGTTTCAGAGAACGGAGTCTTGGTCATTTTGCCCATGAGGCATGTGTCGCTGTCAAAACCGGCGGATCTCGGGTAGGTGGTCCCGAACTATGCGTCTAGGCGGATGGTAACAGGAGACAAGGGACACGATGTTTTTACCCAGGTTCGGGCTCTCTCGATGGAGGTAAAACCCTACTCCTGCTTGATTAATATTGATGATATGGGTAGTATAAGAGTAGATCTACCACGAGAGCAGAGAGGCTAAACCCTAGAAGCTAGCCTATGGTATGATTGTTATTCGTCCTACGGACTAAAACCCTCCGGTTTATATAGGCACCGAAGAGGGTTAGGGTTACACAGAGTCGGTTACAATGGTAGGAGATCTACATATCCGTATCGCCAAGCTTGCCTTCCACGCCAAGGAAAGTCCCATCCGGACACGGGATGAAGTCTTCAATCTTGTATCTTCATAGTTCAGGAGTCCAGCCAAAGGTGATAGTTCAGCTATCCGGACACCCCCTAATCCAGGACTCCCTCAGTAGCCCCTGAACCAGGCTTCAATGACGACGAGTCCGACGCGCATATTGTCTTCGGCATTGCAAGGCAGGTTCCTCCTCTGAATACTTCATAGAAGATTTTGAACACAAGGATAGTGTCCGGCTCTGCAAAATAAGTTCCACATACCACCATAGAGAGAATAATATTTACAAAAATTCAATCTGCTGACGTATTCCATGGTGTGACATCACACCACGGCCAAGCCTTTATTCGAATCGTTTTTACTATCCCACCTCAGCGCGTTTAGCGAGGCGGTTTCCTTGGCACGTCTTGTTAAAGCAGAGATCGTGTCCCCTTATTACGGGATTCTCATCAATACGGGCGTGGGTAACCCAACCGCGCCATTGATTATGGTGCTTGGGAGATAAGCGAGTTTTACCAGGCTGGTGGGGACGCATAGCTTTGTGTGTCCATATAAGGGGATAAGGATCCACCTTTTTACCTACACCTTCTTTCTCCTTTGCTCATCCATTTCCGCGCACTTGAGCTCCAGCACCCAAGTCTGCACATCCCACCTCAACCTTCTCCAGCCATGTTCGGAGCGAGAGGCAAGTGGATGGCCTCCTCCGTCACGGAGGGGCACATCAAAAAGCTGCGGAAGGTCGGATACTTGTCCAATGACATCGCGCATCGGCTCCCCGACAAGGGGCAGCTCATCCCCACCCCCAGGCCCCATGAGAGGGTGGTGTTCCTCACCCACTTCCTCCATGGACTAGGTTTTCCACTTCACCTATTTGTCCGGGGGCTCATGTTCTACTACGGCCTGGATTTCCATGATCTGGCCCCGAATTTCATCCTCAACATCTCGGCGTTCATCGTCGTGTGCGAGGCCTTCCTCTGCATCCAGCTCCACTTCGGCTTATGGATGAAGACCTTCAATGTCAAGCCGAAGGTAGTGGGCGGCCGTCAAGCGGAGTGCAGAGATGCCATGGTGGGCAAGATGGCCAACGTCCTATGGCTTGAGGGCTCCTTTGTGGAGACCATAAAGGGGTGGCAATCCGGGTGGTTCTACATCACCGAGCCGCGCGACCCTAAATGGGCAGCGGCCCCCAAATTCCGATCTGGCTTCCCTACACGGCTCACCTCCTGGAAAGAGACGGGCTTGATGTGGGGTAATTCGGAAGAGCTGGGCAGACTCGAAACCTGCGTCCAAAACCTGGTGAACAAGAAGCTCAAGCTTGTCAACGTAGTCCAGGTCATGCTCATCCGCCGGATCCTCCCGTGCCAACAACAGGACTTCAACTTGTGGGAGTTCGATCCGGCACAGCACCAAACCTTGAGCAGGCTCTTCGACACTATGTACGAAGATGCCTGGAAGGTGTTGTTCAAGGGCGCCAAGGCTCCCGCATCTGCTACCGAAGATCGCGGATTCAGCTCGCAGCGTCAAGCCAGCGAGGTAAGCTATTTTACCCTTTACAGGACACTTGTTTTTCATAGTTTGACTCTATGCGGGATCTAAACTCCCTTACCTTTGTCAGGCTTGGCAGAAGACGTCTGGGCAAGTTAACTATCCGGCTCCCTTGCCAGAAGACCCAGCGGACGCCCGATTAGCGGGGCTGCTGGTTCCGACACCTCACGTGGTGCCGGAGAAGAAGGCCAAGAAGAAGGCCATGGGAACTCGAAGGAGTTCCCGGCGCCAGGTGTTGTCAGCCTCGTCGTCCGATGACTCCGAGGCGGACTCCTCCCGCGAAGACGAGGAGGAGGAAAAAGAGGCCTCTCCCCCAGCAGGGGGAGAGAAGAAAAGGAAGGCCTCCCCAACCGGGGAGTCCGGAGGGTCCAAGAAGGGAAGGACCCTTCCTCCGGACTACTCCACCAACACCGACGACGGCAAAGAGGAGTGGCCACCGAGGGCTAAGCCCCTGGCGAAATGTAAGTGCCCGATTACCAGAATAACTCATGGCATTTCATTTGTCACACATAATCTCCTAACGCCGAATATAATCCTGCAGCCCGCCAAAGGACGGGCTCGATGCTTCAACGAGCGGCTCCCTGGATTCGTCGGACGTGAATAGCACCTCACTTTCGGCTGCCTCCTCTCCTCGCGCTACGGATGACGCCGAGGTGGGGTCCCAAAAGGGGCCCAGCCAGGAGTAGGTGGTCCAGGAGGCGCCGCAAGGCAACCTCCCGGACTCCAGGTGTAAGGGGAATAAAATCTCAAAGGGCTCTAAGTCCGGCCCTGGGCCGGACTCCACACTGGAACCTTCAGTGGTTCCGGAGTCCGGCAAGCGGCCCCTTCATAAGAAGGGCACGACTGCGACACCGGTGACCTCCGTCCAACCGGAGGCACCAGATAATTTGCTGGAGGCGCTTAACGGCGCCTCCATCGACGAGGAGCACCGCACTGTTATGAGTGTGGTGATCCAGAAAGTTCAGTCCGCCAAGAGCGGGCTGACTAAAGCCTGTGGCAGCCTTCTAACAGGCTTTGAGGTATGTATTTAAGATATGTAGAAATATTACCGCATAGACAGTAGCCCCTGATGCTCAGTTTGGTGTTCGGAAAGAAAAGCCAAACTGAGGATCTAAAAAGATGTACGTAGGAGTCTAACATAAGTATGTCAATATGGGAATGCAGGCTGCGCTGCTGACCTCTGCCGCACTGACTGCAGAGGTCAATGCATTGAAGCAGAGCCTCGAGCAGTCCGAGAACGAGCTCGGCCTTGCCAAAAAGCAGCTCGAGGACAAGGAAGGTAAGTAATACCTTATGGAAGTATATAAAAGATGTGGTTGCAAAAAATGACAGGAATAACGTGAGTATTGCAGGGGCCACGAACAAGGTGGCGACCCTAAAGGAAGCGGTGTCCGAGGCCGAAAGCAATGCGGCCGCAGAGCACACCGAGCGAGAGAAGCAGGAGGCGCGGGTGGCGGAGGTGCGGCAAGAGCTCCAGGCTCTCGTGGAAAAACACGAGAGTTTGGAGCATGACTCAAAGACTCGAGAGTCCGAGCTCGCCTCGGCCCTTGAGAGCGCCAAAGCCTCTAAGGACGAAGCCCAAAAAGCCCTCCAGGAAATTGAGGCAATGAAAAAGATAGCGGCGGCTAAGGCATTCTTTATGCAAAGCAAGCACGTGAAAGTGAATTACTTGTTACTTACCCGAATCCGGAGCTCTCTAGGAGCGTTCGCAGATCTGCCCCACAGTGTGTCCGACGCTGCCGCATTCTACCGGGCCGAGGAGGGGAGCTCGACGGAGAAGGTGTTCTGGTCTCAGTATGCTGAGGCCGGACACCCGGTGCCCTTGAGCGACCAGCTGAAGCAGCTGGTCGAGCTCCATAAGGTGGCCGAACAGGCCATGAAGGGCCTCATAGTTCGGCTATGGCCTAAGGAAGCCATGCCTGGGAGCTACTTCGGGCTGGTGAGGTGGCTAGTGGACGCCTGTCCATGGATTGAAGTCGTCAAGCGCTCCGTCTGTATCGAAGGTGGCCGTAGGGCCCTTGCCCGTGCTAAAGTGCACTGGGGCAAGATGGACGCTAAGAAGCTTGTGACGGACGCTCCACCGCCGGGCAGGGAGTATCGCAAGCCCAAGATGTATTATGAGGGCGTCCTGAAGGGTGCCCGCCTTATAGCGGGTGAATACTCCAAAGATGTAATTTTTGAGTAAACTCGCATTTGTTATCCTGTACGCTTGAAAACTTGTTCATATGCGCTAAGCAACGCTTGTGAATTTAAAATATTACCTTCTGTGCGGTCATTTATTAAATTTGAGAGATGGCGAGTCGTCGGCTTCTGCCCCCATGCCATGAGTGCTGGGGTGTTCGGGATAAACTTGAGCGCTCTTTTTCCCATTCTTGGGTCCTTCGAGGGAGGCGCTCAATGCAACGAACAAGGCAACCGGACTATAATGCTTGAACACTCTCACTTAGCCATAGAATTCTATAATTTTAAATTTCGGCGAAGCCCCTAGTATTCGGAAGACCGAATTCGGGGCGCTATCCACGCCTGGGCCGAACAAAGCCGACTCCTCGCTCTAAGCGGCATAAGTCTTTAGGGACTCGAAAACCTCTCGAACAGTGACCGACTCTCGCCCTATCATGACCGTCAGTTTTAGCTTTCTCCACTGAGGTGCTTAACCTAGCTCAACCGGGGCACAATCGCAGTGGTTCTCCCAGCGCTACCTTAGCCGATATAACGGAACATAAGGTACCAAAACATGGGAGCCGGGCAAACCCAACTATTGACCCAAGACATGATTCGAAGCCGATGCATATAATGCTATAAGTTCGGGGTGCCGCACTTGTGAAAGTGTTAGGACTTATCACACCATATTTTGGGGTACTTAAGCCCCTGGTGTATTTGGCCATACCAAAGTGTACGGATGCAACATGTCATAAGTGAACATATATAGATAAAAAAGGAATGCAATAATAGGCAAAAGCTATGCATTGTTTATTCAAAAAGGCTGCGGTAAAAGCAGGACGATACAAATAGTGCAATAAGCAATGGACGGGACTATTTGACCTATCCCCCTCCAGGGGCGAACTGCGGGATGATAGGTGAAACAAGTATACTGCTCGTTATAGAGACCACCTGGACACTCGACGTAGCTTTCTGTTTCCCTGGCTGTTGCATCATGTGTTCGGCGATTCTACTGCCGGACAGGGCTTCTTGAGAAAGGAGTCCTGAAAGTAAGATAAAAAAGAATGACACAATCGGGAGCCCCTGGTGCGGTTGAGCCGCATTCTGGGCCTGCCGTGGTCGTGCCCCTTCCCCTGTGCCCATGGTATTTCCAAAGCGTAATTATGTATGCGTAGTACTGGTTTCGCAATTTTGTGAGGGCTGGGGTTGGGGACGCATTGCTACGTGTGCTCAGGATGTGCCAGGCGGTCTTGTTGTATGTTACTTCGGGCGCGCTTGACGGTGTCCGGACGTTTAATAGCCGGACTCGAGAATTGCCTTGAGAGGCTGCTTTGTACTTCCGCCGCGAGGGCCGCCGTATGCTCCTCTGTTCGGAGAGAGCGTTCGGTGTTTCCGTTGACCGTAATGACTCCTCGAGGGCCTGTCATCTTGAGCTTGAGGTATGCATAGTGCGGCACCGCATTGAACTTTGCAAATGTGGTTCGTCCGAGCAGTGTGTGATAGCCGCTGCGGAACGGGACTATGTCGAAGATTAACTCCTCGCTTCAGAAGTTATCCGAGGATCCGAAGACCACTTCAAGTGTAACTGAGCCTGTACAGTTGGCCTCTACACCTGGTATGACGCCTTTGAAGGTCGTCTTTGTGGGTTTAATCCTTGAGGGGTCTATGCCCATTTTTCACACTGTATCCTGATAAAGCAGGTTCAGGCTGCTGCCGCCGTCCATCAGGACTCTAGTGAGGTGAAATCCGTCAACGATTGGGTCTAGAACCAATGCGGCGAATCCGCCATGGCGAATGCTAGTGGGGTGGTCCCTTCGATCAAAAGTGATCGGGCAGGAGCACCACAGATTGAACTTTGGGGCGACTGGCTCCATCGCATATACGTCCCTTAGTGCACGCTTCCACTCCCTTTTGGGTATGTGGGTTGCGTATATCATGTTCACCGTCCGCACTTGTAGGGGCAAGCCCTTCTGTCCTCTATTGTTCGGCGGCCGGGGCTCCTCCTTCTCGTTGCTATGCAGCCCCTTGTCATTGTTTTCGGCATTTAACTTGCCTGCCTGCTTGAACACCCAACAATCCCTATTGGTGTGGTTGGCTGGTTTTTCGGGGGTGCCGTGTATCTGGCACGAGCGATCGAGTATTCGGTCCAAATTGGACGGGCCTGGAGTATTTCTTTTGAATGGCTTTTTACGCTGACCGGGTTTAGAGCCTCTGAATCCGGCATTGACTGCCGTATCTTCAGCATTATCGCCATTAATGCGGCGCTTGTGCTTGTTGCGACGCGACCTGCCATTGCTGTCCTTGGTATCCGAATTACCAGGGCTCTTGGTCATGTTGTTACTACGAGCTAGCCAGCTGTCCTCTCCCACGCAAAAGCGGGTCATGAGTGTTGTGAGGGCTGCCATGGATTTCGGCTTTTCCTGTCCTAGGTGCCGGGCAAGCCACTCGTCATGGATGTTATGTTTGAAGGCTGCAAGGGCCTCTACATCCGGACAGTCGACGATTTGATTTTTCTTGGTTAGGAACCGTGTCCAGAATTGTCTGGCCGATTCCTATGGCTGCTGAATTATGTGGCTTAGGTCATCGGCGTCTGGTGGTCGCACATAGGTGCCCTGGAAGTTGTTGAGGAATGCGGCTTCCAGGTCTTCCCAACAACCAATTGACTCCGCTGGCAAGCTGTTAAGCCAATGCCGAGCTGGTCCTTTAAGCTTGAGTGGGAGGTATTTGATGGCGTGTAGATCATCACCGCGGGCCATGTGGATATGAAGGAGGTAGTCCTCCATCCATACCGCAGGATCTGTTGTGCCATCGTATGATTCAATGTTTATGGGTTTGAAACCCTCGGGGATTTGATGATCCATTACTTCATCTGTGAAGCATAGTGGGTGTGCGGTGCCCCTGTACTGGGCTATATAACGACATAGCTCAAATGAGCTTTGTCTGCTGTGTTCGGCTCGGCCGGATTTGCTGTATCCGGCATGACGGTTATCGTCACGTGTAGTGAGGCGCCCACGCGATCCGTAGATAGATCTTGTTTGCCTTGCCTTGTCCTCCAATATATCTCGCAGGTCTGGCGCATTTCCCCGTGCCTTGGAACTTTTTGAGCGACGCCGGGGTGCGGCTTGAGTGGAGGGTCGAGAGGCCTCTCTGTCGCGGCCACGAGGTGGCCGGTCGACTGTATCATGCGCTGGTGATGTAGGTTTAGGTGCTTCCTCCTCTAATCGGGGTAGCAGCCTATGTTTTGGGTAGCTCTTGGAGGGGCATTCGAGTTCGTACTCTTCGGCCGCCAGGACTTCAGTCCATCTGTCGGCTAGCAAATCTTGGTCAGCTCTAAGTTGCTGCTGCTTTTTCTTGAGGCTGCTTGCCGTGGCCATAAGCCTGCGTTTGAAATGCTCCTGTTCGACGGGATCCTCAGGCACGACAAATTCGTCGTCGTCGAGGCTTGCCTCGTCTTCGAAGGGAGGCATGTAATTATCGTCCTCTACCTCTCTGTCTGCCGCTCTCTCATGAGGGCTGGCTTCTCCATCCTCCTGCGCTAAATCCTGCTGGAGGGGGTTGTCTTTGGCACAGTCCGGGGTGTTATTGTCTCCCGTGCCGGAATCACCATTTTTGTTGTGGCGGGATTTAGAGCGGCGCCGCTGACGCCTGCGCTTAGGCTGTTTCTTGGAGGGGTCATCCTCCGTTGTTCCATCGCCATTCCCATCTTTTGGGATGTCCACCATGTATATGGCGTATGATGAGGTGGCCTTCTAGTGCCCTGTAGGCGATGGTTCTTGGTCGTCTCCTGCATCTTCGGTCCATACCGTCGATGTCTTCGAAGTCAAAGTTGAGCATGTCGGTTAAATCATCGACAGTGGCTACAAAGTGGGTGGTGGGTGGGCTTTGAATTTCTTCGTCATCCGCATCCCAACCTTCCTGACCATAATCCGGCCAGGGCTCTCCTGATAAAGAGAGAGACTTTAGCAAATTCAGGATGTCGCCAAAGGGCGAGTGCTAAAAGATGTCCGCGATAGTGAACTCCATGATCGGCGCCCAATCGGATTCGATTGGCAGGGGCGCGGAAGGTTTGGAGTCCGGAGAGGAGTCCGGCACCTTGGAGTCACGAGCTTCGCAAAGGACGGGGTTGGTGTTCGGCTCAATCACCGTAGAGATAGCAGCCCCCGAGGCGGTGTCCAGCCACCCATCCTCGATCGGCGCAGTCGGCTCCGAGCTAATTAAGGGTCGGAGCGGACGCTGGTGTGGCCTCCAGGGCACTGTCCGGCGGTAGAGCTAGATCATGCCCATCGTGACACTGCGGCGCGCTTGGCTGTGGCTCGAACCCGTCGAAGATCAAGTCTCCACGGACGTCAGCCGTATAGTTCAAACTTCCAAATCTGACCTGATGGCCAGGGGCGTAGCTTTCAATCTGCTCCAGATGGCCAAGCGAATTGGCCCGCAGTGCAAAGCCGCCGAATACGAAGATCTGTCCGGGGAGAAAAGTCTCACCCTGGACCGCATCGTTATTGATGATCGAAGGAGCCATCGGGCCTAAAGATGACAACACAAAGGAACTCTCAATGAAAGCACCAATGTCGGTGTCAAAACCGGCGGATCTCGGGTAGGGGGTCCCGAACTGTGCGTCTAGGCGGATGGTAACAGGAGACAAGGGACACGATGTTTTTACCCAGGTTCGGGCCCTCTCGATGGAGGTAAAACCCTACTCCTGCTTGATTAATATTGATGATATGGGTAGTACAAGATAGATCTACCACGAGATCAGAGAGGCTAAACCCTAGAAGCTAGCCTATGGTATGATTGTTGTTCGTCCTACGGACTAAAACCCTCCGGTTTATATAGGCACCGAAGAGGGTTAGGGTTACACAGAGTCGGTTACAATGGTAGGAGATCTACATATCCGTATCGCCAAGCTTGCCTTCCACGCCAAGGAAAGTCCCATCCGGACATGGGACAAAGTCTTCAATCTTGTATCTTCATAGTCCAGGAGTCCGGCCAAAGGTGATAGTTTGGCTATCCAGACACCCCCTAATCCAGGACTCCCTCAGCATGGTTCACACGTGTCAAATGATTCATAATCAAGAGACTCCAAAAGTCCATCTTCATGGAGCTTCTTCATGCGTTTGACACCAATGTGACCAAGGCGGCAGTGCTGCAAGTATGTGGGACTATTGTTATCAACCTTACATCTTTTGGTATTCACACTATGAATATGTGTAACATCACGTTCGAGATTCATTAAGAATAAACCATTGACCAGCGGGGCATGACCATGAAACATATCTCTCATATAAATAGAACAACCATTATTCTCGGATTTAAATGAGTAGCCATCTCGTATTAAACGAGATCAGATACAATGTTCATGCTCAGAGCTGGCACTGAATAATAATTATTGAGTTTTAAAACTAATCTCGTAGGTAAATGTAGAGGTAGCATGCCGACGGCGATCACATCGACCTTGGAACCATTCCCGACGCGCATCGTCACCTCATCCTTCGCTAGTCTCCGCTTATTCCGCAGCTCCTGTTTTGAGTTACAAATATGAGCAACCACACCAGTATCAAATACCCAGGAGCTACTACGAGTACTGGTAAGGTACACATCAATTACATATATATCACATATACCTTTGGTGTTGCCGGCCTTCTTGTCCGCTAAGTACTTGGGGCAGTTCCGCTTCTAGTGACCATTTCCCTTGCAATAAAAGCACTCAGTTTCAGGCTTGGGTCCATTCTCTGGCTTCTTCCCGGCATCTTGATTACCAGGCGCGACAACTCCATGCCATCTTTCTTGAAGCCCTTTTTACCCTTTCCTTTCTTGAACTTAGTGGTTTTATTCATCATCAACACTTGATGTTCCTTTTTTATTTCCACCTCTGCTGATTTCAGCATTGAATATACTTCAGGAATGGTTTTCTCCATCACCTGCATATTGAAGTTCATCACAAAGCTCTTGTAGCTCGGTAGAAGCGACCGAAGGATTCTGTCAATGACCGCGTCATCCAGGAGATTAACTCCCAGCTGAGACAAGCAGTTGTGCAACCCAGACATTTTGAGTATGTGCTCGCTGATGGAACTATTCTCCTCCATCTTACAACTATAGAACTTGTCGGAGACTTCATATCTCTCGACCCGGGCATAAGTTTGGAAAACCATTTTCAGCTCTTGGAACATCTCATATGCTCCGTGCTTCTCGAAATGCTTTTGGAGCCCCGGTTCTAAGCTGTAAAGCATGCCGCACTGAACCAGGGAGTAATCATCAACACGTGACTGCCAAGCGTTCATAACGTCTTGGTTCGCTGGGACAGGTGCTTCACCTAGCGGTGCTTCAAGGACATATGCTTTCTTGGCAGCTATGAGGATGATCCTCAAGTTCTGGACCCAGTCCGTATAGTTGTTGCCATCGTCTTTCAGCTTGGTTTTCTCTAGGAACACGTTGAAGTTGAGGACAACATTCGCGTGGGCCATTTGATCTACAAGACATATTGTAAAGATTTTTAGACTAAGTTCATGATAATTAAGTTCATCTAATCAAATTATTTAATGAACTCCCACTCAGATAGACATCCCTCTAGTCATCTAAGTGATACATGATCCGAGTCAACTAGGACATGTCCGATCATCACGTGAGATGGACTAGTCATCATCGGTGAACATCTTCATGTTGATCGTATCTTCGATATGACTCATGTTCGACCTTTCGGTCTCTTGTGTTCCGAGGCCATGTTTGTACATGCTAGGCTCGTCAGGTCAACCTAAGTGTTTTTGCATGTGTAAATCTGGCTTACACCCGTTGTATGTGAACATTAGAATCTATCACACCCGATCATCACGTGGTGCTTCGAAACAACGAACTTTCGCAACGGCGCACAGTTAGGGGGGACACTTTCTTGAAATTATTATGAGGGATCATCTTATTTATGCTACCGTCGTTCTAAGCAAATAAGATGCAAAAACATGATAAACATCACATGCAATCAAATAGTGACATGATATGGCTAATATCATTTGCTCCTTTTGATCTCCATCTTTGGGGCGCCATGATCATCATCGTCACCGGCATGACACCATGATCTCCATCATCGCGTCTCCATGAATTTGTCTCGCCAACTATTACTTCTACTACTATAGCTAATGGTTTAGCAATAAAGTAAAGTAATTACATGGCGTTATTCAATGACACGCAGGTCATACAAAAAAAAGACAACTCCTATGGCTCCTGCCGGTTGTCATACTCATCGACATGCAATTCGTGATTCCTATTATAAGAACATGATCAATCTCATACATAACATATACTTCATTCATCACATCCTTCATGGCCATATCACATCACACGACACATGCTACAAAAACAAGTTAGACGTCCTCTAATTGTTGTTGCAAGTTTTTACATGGCTGCTATAGGTTTCTAGCAAGAACGTTTCTTACCTACGCCAAAACCACAACATGATATGCCAATTACTATTTACCCTTCATAAGGACCCTTTTCATCAAATCTGATCCGACTAAAGTGGGAGAGACAGACACCCGCTAGCCACCTTATGCAACTAGTGCATGTCAGTTGGTGGAACCTGTCTCACGTAAGCGTACGCGTAAGGTCGGTCCGGGCCGCTTCATCCCACGATGCCGCTGAAACAAGATAAGACTAGTAGTGGCAATTAAATTGACAAAATCGACGCCCACAACAAACTTGTGTTCTACTCGTGCATAGAAACTACGCATAGACCTAGCTCATGATACCACTATTGGGGATCGTTGCAGAAATTAATTTTTTTTCTACGCATCACCAAGATCAATCTATGGAGTAACTAGCAATGAGAGAGAGGGGAGTGCATCTTCATACCCTTGAAGATCGTGAGTCGGAAGCGTTGCAAGAACACGGTTGGAGGAGTCGTACGCGTAGTGATTAAGATCGCGGCCGAATCCGATCTAAGCATCGAACAATGGCGCTTCTGCGTTCAACACACGTGCAGCCCGGTGACGTCTCCCGCGCCTTGATCCAGCAAGGAGGAGGGAGAGGTTAAGGAAGAGGGCTCCAGCAGCAGCACGACGGCGTGGTGGTGATGGGGTGTCAGTTCTCCGCCAGGGCTTCGCCAAGCTCTTGCGGAGGAGGAGAAGTGTTGGGGAGGGGAGGGGTTGCGCCTTGGATGTGGTGTTGCAGCCCTCCCCTCGCCCCTCTATTTATAGGGATAAGGGGGAAGGGGCCGGGCCCCTCTAGATGAGATCTAGAGGGGGGGCGGCCAAGGGGAGGGGGCTTGCCCCCCAAGCAAGGGGGGCGCCCCCTTTAGGGTTTACCCCCAAACCCTAGGCGCATGGGCCCTAGGGGGTTCCCAACACTCCAAGGGGCTGGTTCCCTTCCCTCTACAGCCCATGAGGCCCTCCGGGACAGGTGGCCCCTCCCGTGGACCCCAAAACCCCTCCGGTGGCCCTGGTACAATACCGGTATGCCCCCGAATATTTCCGGTGACCGTATGACAACTTCCCATATATAAATCTTCACCTCCGGACCATTCTGGAACTCCTTGTGACATCCGGGATCTCATCCGGGACTCCAAACAACATTCGGTAATCACATACAAATCTTCCTAATAACCCTAGCGTCATTTAACCTTAAGTGTGTAGACCCTACGGGTTCAGGAATCACGCAGACATGACCGAGACAACTCTCCAGCCAATAACCAACAGCGGGATCTGGATACCCAAGTTGGCTCCCACATGTTCCACGATGATCTCATCGGATGAACCATGATGTCGAGGATTCAAGCAATCCCGTATACAAGTCCCTTTGTCAATCGGTACGTTACTTGCCCGAGATTCGATCATCGGTATCCCAATACCTCGTTCAATCTCGTTAACGGCAAGTCACTTTACTCGTTCTGTAATGCATGATCCCGTGACAAACTACTTAGTCACATTGATCTCATTATGATGATGCATTACCGAGTGGGCCCAGAGATACCTCTCCGTCATACGGAGTGAGAAATCCCTATCTCGATTCGTGCCAACCCAACAGACACTTTCGGAGATACCTATAGTGCACCTTTATAGCCACCCAGTTATGTTGTGACGTTTGGTACACCCAAAGCACTCCTACGGTATCCGGGAGTTGCACAATCTCATGGTCTAAGGAAATGATACTTGACATTAGATAAGCTCTAGCAAACGAACTACACGATCTTGTGCTATGCTTATGATTGGGTCTTGTCCATCACATCATTCTCCCAATGATGTGATCCCGTTATCAATGACATTCAATGTCCATAGTAAGGAAACCATGACCATCTGTTGATCAATGAGCTAGTCAACTAGAGGCTCACTAGGGACTTGTTGTGGTCTATGTATTCACACATGTATTACGGTTTCCGGTCAATACAATCATAGCATGAACAATAGACAATTATCATGAACAAGGAAATATAATAATAACCATTTTATTATTGCCTCTAGGGCATATTTCCAACGGGGGGTGAAAGTGCGTTATATCGACTAGAGGGGGGGTGAATAGGCGATTTTTATGAATTCTTCACTGAGGAATTTGCCGGTGAGGAAATTCCTTAGCGAAGAACTACTTGCAGCGGAATAAGTACTCAGAAGTAAGCATGACAGAATACACACATGGTCATCATGATGAAATGAAGACAAACACAGAGTACAGAAAGCGTAAACACAGGATAACACAAGATGAAGACAAACAGACTGAAGAAATTGAACTGAGGAAATTGAGAAAGTCTTCAGTCAAAGTCTTCAAACACAGATATGAACAAACACGCAACACGGTAATGAGGAAATGAAAGAGTTGAGGAAATAGAACCAGTAAGGTTGGTGAAGACAATGATTTGGTAGACCAGTTCCAACTGCTGTCTCAGTTGTACATTTGGTTGGAGCGGCTGAGTATTTAAACTCGAGGACACACAGTCCCGGACACCCAGTCACTGAGCACGCAGCTCAGGACACCAAGTCCTCACCGTATTCTCCTTGAACTAAGGTCACACAGACCTCGTCCAATCACTCGTGGTAAGTCTTCAGGCGACTTCCAAACCTTCACAGATTTCGGTCACTCGGCGATCCATAATTCCTCTTGGATGCTCTAGACCATGACGCCTAACCATCTGGAAGAAGCATAGTCTTCAAAGGTAACAAGCGTCGGATCCACGCAGGATCAATCTCTTCAGTGATGCTCAATCACTTTGGGTTTGTGGGTGTTTGGGTTTGGATTTTCCTCACTCGATGATTTTCACTCAAAGTCCTCGGAGGATGGGTTGCTCTCAAATGACAAGTGTCAGTTTCTCTCGGAGCAGCCAACCAGCTAGTGGTTGTAGGGGGCGGCTATTTATAGCCTAGGGAGCAGCCCGACATGATAAGACATAAATGCCCTTCAGTGCTCATAATGATACACCAATTGACTCTCCTTGTCCTGGTGGTAAGGATCATGGTGTCGAGGGAGGACATCAAGTGAATTCGCTGATTGAATCTTCTCCCATAAGTGTGGCCCCTCCTTCTGGTATGTGATTGATTTGTTTATTTTTGTGTATGTTGGTTGCTTGATGTTTGCACAAATTGGTGTTGCCTTGTTTTATCTAGCCGACATTTTGTTGCGAACAACCGTGAATTTAGTCTATGCAGCACTGCATTTATTTGTATACGTGAACTCCACTATATGTATGTGTGAACTTTATTGTTGTTTTATTCAAGTTTTTTGTACAATGCATTATTTTTTATTTTGAGTTTACGGTTGGAGCACTGCATTTATATGTCTAACTGTACTACATTTGTTCTTTTTGTGCACTTTTTAACGAGCATAGTCAAACTTCATTTTGACGCAGTGTCTGTTTTCCATGCTGGGGCGCCTGGGTTTGAGGAGGTTACTCAATTGATTGACCATTATTTTGCAGAGGGTAATGTTGGTGTGAGCTTTGATCAGAGTCGTCTCGTCTTGTTTGAAACACAATCGCAGTCTGTTGATGGTACAGAGGAAGTTACACAGGATTGGATGGTCTCGGAACAGCTTCGTCAATATGAGTTGAAGCAAAGCAAGAAGAAGTTGAGGTTTGAAATTGAGTCAAAAGAGTTTGCGGAGAAGGAGAAGCAGAGGAGATCTGCAGATGGTGCCAAGGGTGGTAAATTTGGCAAGGTGAAGCAACCTTCTTTGCAGAAGAAGAGGTTGAGTACTGTTGCTGAGGAAGGTGGTACACCTCGGCGGAGTCCACGTGTTGCTGGAATGAAGAAGAATCTTGGCAAGAGAACTACTGAAGCTGGTGGAAGTGATGATCCTCAGCGCAAGCGACTACATGTCACTGAAGGTCCCAACTCTGATGACGACGACTTTGTGCTTGCTGATTATGTGAAGGGTGTTCATCCTTCTAGATGCAAAGACTGTGGTTCATCTAAGAGTCTACCCAAGCGTGCCCGTGATGATGTCGACGAAGATGTTGGTGGTGACTCTGGCGAGGAGGTGGATGTTGCTCCAAAGGTTTGTTGAAGTGCACTGCATTTGTTTCCTTCATTGTTATTCTTTCTGTATTTTCTATGTCTCTTTTTTCATGGCTAGTCTTCTAATGTGAACTGTATTTCCCTTTACACAGAGGAAGAAGTCTAGTAAGAGCAATGCAACTGAAGATGATGCTGAGGGAGATGATTCTTGATTTAACAAGATCATGCGGTTGTCGCTTCCCACTGTTTGCAAGGCTGCTTCTTTGTTGAAAGATGCGCATTGTAGCCGTGTTAGGGATGCTGGATTTGGTGTTGTCTTTGATCTGACAGTAAAGAAAAATGTGTCGCACATTCTTATGTGCTATCTGATGGGAGTGATTGACCCTGCCACCATGGTAATGGACTTTGGGAATGGAGGGTTCTTTGAATCAATCATGATGCAGTTCATCACATTTTTGATTTACCTATGGGACGTCACACTGCACCCATGCCTGCTTCCAGCGGTCATGATGAATCGTTGACTGCCCTCAAGGATGAGCTTGGCTTTGACCATTCAAAAAGTATAGGTGTCAAGGACTTGCTTGAGAAGTTGAAGGTGTTGGTGGAGGAAGATGATTATGTGAGTGTTGACCTTGCTGTGAAGGTGTTCTTCCTGATACTTTACCAGAATTTGCTGTGCCCGGGGCCTGCAGTTTGTTTGGGTAGAGTTGCTGCGATGGTAGAGAACATGGATTATGCAGCTATGGCTCAGATAGACTTTTGCCAGCTTGTTGTTGATGAGTTGCAGGCAGCTGTGGTTAGGTGGCAAACAGAAGGCAGCAAGCAGAATTGTGCAGAGGGTTGTGCCATTGTCCCCCTGATTATGTATCTTGACTGCTTGAAGCTTCACAAATTTTTAGTCATGCACACGTTGACGCCACGCGTGTCATACCCGACGACCAAGGACCTGATGAAGTTGTACAATGAGGATGTGCTTGTGAAGGGAAATATTTACTTGGAAAGTTACAAATTTGGGAAGCTGCCGATTAGTGCATCTGATTTTTTAATATCAATTTTTTAAAAAAATGTGCAACCATTATAAATGTGAACTTTTCTAGTACTCACATGTGTACTTCTCTTTGCCTGTTGTCTTTTTTTGCAGTCGAAGGTGTCAGATGATATTGTGTACAACCGTCCTATTGCAGTTGTACACGACAGCTCTGATGCGGGGCCTAGCACTCATGCTAGGTTTTATGAGCTTATCTGTAGCCAGCTTCCTACCTGTGATGATGAGGTGCCGCATACTCGTGGTTTCATGCCTCGACAGATGTTTGATAATACAAGCTCTTATAAACAGACATTTGTTGGCGGCAAAAAACATGAGGAGATTGACGAGCTTCTTCTGAAGGTTTTGAAGCTGACTGAAGATTTGCCAACCTCTGGTGACAGGTTGAGGACAGTTGCTGGTTTTTTCCCTGTTGGCCATGGCCCACAAGATTAAGATATTGTTGCTGCTCGCAATTTTGATTGTGGTGTGATTGAAAGCCTGAAGATTGCAGTGACGAATGTCCGGTCTTCGTATGCTCAATTGAGACATTCACAGGAAGAAAAATGCGGTCGGTATGAGAAGGATGTTGGGCATATTTTGGACGAAATGACCCGTCAAGACGCTGGCGTCGGCGCTGGCAATGTATGTTCTAGGTTTTTTGCGGCTTTGAACCTCTTTTTTGTGTATTATGTTGACTGCTCCTCACTATTTTTGTTTTTTTTTTGTTATAGGCTGGAGTGGAATCTTCTGATGTCGATGGAACTAGAGACGATGGAGTTGGTCAGGTATAAATACTCCTGCCATGTCTGTTCTGCCATGCATCCCTTTTTCTTTGAACTTGCATTTGTTTGCTTCCCATTTTTATTGTTTTTTTTGTGTACTTCACTGTTGTGAAGTGTGTACTGCTTGTGCATAGTTGAAGTTTTTTCTTTTTTGGTCGGTACCATCTTATTTCTCATTTTTGGTTTGTTCTATGCCTGTAGACTGGTGTTGCTGCTTGTGATGTGCACAAAGAGACCTACGATGGCTCTAGGAAGGATGAGGTCTTGGCTGATGCATCGTCCCCTCTGGATGTTGTAGCTGATAAGGTATAGTTGTATTACTTGTTCTGTTAGTGGGTTGTAATCTAATTTTTTGTTGTTTGTTATAAACTTGATGTACGCTGTTATGTTCATCCATATGCATTTTCATTTACATATGTTAGCTGCAATAGTTTTACGTGTGTGGGCTTCATTGTTTGACAGAAGTGAACTGCAGTTCTTTTCGCATGCGTGGTCCATACTGATTTACATACGTGAGCTTCAGTATTTAACATAACTGAACTGCAGCGTTTGACAAAGTGAACTGCAGTTATTTTTTTATGTATATGTGGGTTGCAGTTGTAGTTGTGTTTGACACATGTGTGTTGGAGTTGTTTTGCATATGTGGAATGTAGTTGTTCTGTGTATGTTGTCAGCAGTCTTTGACATAAGTGTGCTATGTGTTGTTGTGTTAATTATCCCCGCGCTCATTTTTGTGTTACTGTGTGTTTTTTAAACTTTCCACGGGTTGGAGAAGAAAACGTGGAAGTTCATATTGATCTAAATCAGGGCAGTTGTGATGTTGATGGCTGTGGCAGTGTTGATGCTTCTGCATCGGCTGCTGTTGACTGTGCAGATCCTTCTATAGCTCAAGGATCCCATGATGCTGTTCCCACCAGTCGGCATGAAGATTCTGATGTTGGCATTGAAAAGCCACTGGAGAATGTTGCCCCTGCTGCTAGTGTTGTTGCTTCCCCTGTCTGTCCGGTGTCGAACGATGTTCCGGAAGTATCGAGAGTGGAGCCTCATGTAGTTGAAGTATCTAAGGACGTTGCTGTTGACCAGACTGTTGTAAATCCAGAGAGTGCTGATGTTGCTGTAGAAGGCCAGTCCAGTGAGGTTGTGGTGGATTTGTCGCAACCTATGCAAGAAAATATTTTGCTCAGCTCTGAAGAACAGCAGCCTAAAGACTCTGACACTGAAGGCAAGAGTTTTTGTTTAACAGTGCAGTTTGAAGTTTTTCTCATTCATGTTGTTTAATTACTATGGTATCTGTATTAGATGTTTAATGATAAGTGAAACTTGATCTTTTGTCTATGATTTTCAAAATAGCTAGCAGAATTTCTTTATCTTAATATTTAAACTTGATTGTTTGGATAAGTGAACTTCATCTTTTTTATTACAGATGCCGAACTTCCTGTTGTGACACCGTTGAGCATTGATCCAGCTCTTCTGAAAAGATACAATGAGTTGTACGCTGCTGTTACGAGGGCTCGGAAGGACAAGAAGAAGAAGTATGGTTTTTTGGAAATTGTTTTGTTCATATGTATTATCTAATTCTTGTATTTACCCCTTTTTCTTTGTTGTTATTTTTTTTAGTATCTTATGTTTCAGTTTTTCATGAAAACATCAGGGACATAATTGCTTTTAAAACTGAGATGGGTGATATTAGCATTGGCGAAGTTGGTCAATCCTTTTGGGATAAAGGGATGCTCACTACAAGGCTTGTAGATCTTGGGGTTTCTTTGCTGGTAGATAAGTTTAAGGGATCTCCGACAATGGTTGTCCCGTACCATATTTGTGTAAGAATGCAGAAATTTTTTGTTTTATTTTTTGATTTTCTTTTCTGATTTCATGCGACGACCTGTTTGCTTGAGCACTATTTGATTTTTGGTTTTGTTTCGGCAGAAAAATATTTGGAATGGTGGTACTGTAGGCAGGAGTGTCAAAATGATGTTCTCCTCAAAATCCAAGGAGCGTGTTGATAAAAAGGATATGGTGAGAGACGTTTTTATGTGTTGAAAACTATAATTTGTCTGTTTTGTTTTTATAGTGTTCTATTTTTTCTTCTTATAATAATTTTATTTATTTACTCATGCTTCCAACAGGTCCTTTTTGCAACTTTTGATCCGCCAGATACGAGGGATGGTGTTGGTCATTATTGTGTAGTTGCGTTAAATGTGAAAGAAAGGCGGTTTGAATTTCTTGACTTGCTCAACAAACCTGGCAGCCCTGATGCGGTCAGGGTCTTTAGGAGGATGGTTAAAAATATCAAGTGTGCATGGAAAGAAGGGGGCTCAAGTTCAGATGAGCCGCTAAATCCTCCTACACTTGATGGATTTGTGTTGAAACATGTCATTGTCCCAATGCAGCCAAATGGGTGCATTCTGTACAACCCTTCTGTGGCATATTGTTCAAGTTGTTTTTCACTTCATTTTTGTGAAACTGATGTTTTTTATTCTTTTTATTTCAGGCATGATTGTGGATTCTATATGTTTTAATTCTTGCAGACATGGGATGGTGTTCGAGTTGCTAAGTTTGGGGTGGAGCACATTGGCTACATCAGAAAGGCCATGCTCTATAGCTGGCTAACATCGAGGAAGTGTTGCCTTGATTTAACATCACTTCTAATTTTTGCAGATAAAGGTTGTTTTATTGAACTTCTTTATCCTCCCTTTATTTTATTCTTTTTGTCTACTGCTTGGTTCCGCTTCTTTATGGTCAAGTGAGATGCATTGTTCTTTATATGTGGGCTGCATTGTTGTAGAGAAGTGTGGGTTGCATTGATGTAGACTAGTGTGCTGCAATGTTGTAGACAAGTGGGCTGCATTGTTGTATACAAGTAGACTGCATTGATGTAGACTAGTGTGCTGCAATGCTGTAGACAAGTGGGCTGCATTGTTATATACAAGTAGACTACATTGATGTAGACTAGTGTGCTGCAATGCTGTAGACAAGTAGACTGCATTGATGTAGAGAAGTGTGCTGCATTGCTGTATACAAGTGGGTTGCATTGCTGTATACAAGTAGACTGCATTGATGTAAAGAAACTGTGCTGCATTGCTGTATACAAGTGGGCTACATTGCTGTATACAAGTAGACTGCATTGATGTAGAGAAGTGTGCTGCATTGTTGTATACAAGTGGGTTACATTGTTGTATACAAGTAGACTGCATTCTATTTTTCTGTATACATGTTTTTTGGTTTTTGTGTTTCGTGCTGAGTGCTTCCATGTTTTTTTTGCACGTTTTTAGGTTTTGATGGGGGGCTTCATGAAGGTTGTACGTCACTGTTTGAGTCCCACGGTTCTGAGGTGGTTATGGAGGATTGTGTCATTGAAATATCTCCAGATAATTTTGGTTCTTTGGCTAGAGATGGTTTGAACACAAATGTGGCGTCTGGACCTGATGGTGGAAGTGTCTCTCGACCTAGCTCTCCACATGATGTATATGATGTTGATGATGATGATTTTGTTACGCCGTGTGCACGTGTCACTAGGAATAGGAGTGCAGCAATTAATCGTCCTCCTTTGGATGAGGTTGAAATATTTTCGAACAAGAGGGCAGGTGAGAGGGCTTTTAAGTTGAGATGCTCTATAGAGAAATTGAAGCCTCTGAGGTTCAAATATATTGATGAGGCGATTAAAATAAAGGATCTTGTTCTCAGCAAAGATTTTGTAACCAAATACCGCGAGTAAGTTTTATGTGATGTGTGTGCCCTTCATCCTTTTTGTGTGTTTTGATTTTAATTCTAATTTTATTGATCCCATATGTGTATGTTTACAGCAGGAACGCGTTCTTTATGGTGCATGGTCCTTTTGGTGATGTCGATACTTACAATATCGACTATATCTATGATACATTTGGCAAAGGAGCTTTAATGGATTCGTATCTCGTGGATTTTGTCATCAAGTACTAGAAGCAAGACCCTCAATTGGGTTTAGCTTATCAATCCGGTGAACGTGTGCTACTTTCACCTTTATTTATCACGATAAACATTTGTTGTCATTCTTTCCTATTGCACTGGCTTTTTCATGTCCATGCCTGCTTGCATTGTTTATTTTTTTTCATGTCCTTGTTTTGTTCTTTTTTGTGTGCAGTACGTTCTTCAAATGGAAACCTCTGTGGCGAGAGATAATGACGGAAATCCTGTGTTGCCAGTTGTGCATAGCTCGTTTGTTTTAGAAGATGCAGTTAACCAGTTCAAGTTTTTTGTGAGCGACGATGCAAACCTGTTGGATGCAAAACTGGTAAGTTCATTGTTTTTTGTCATTTATTTTTCCTGGTTTGTTGCATTTCTTTTTATAGTTATTTTTGGAACAGTGGTCCTGGTGCTACGTTTCGGAAGAACTTTTCATTTCATTTTTGTTTTTTTTATGCGAACAGATTATGATGCCGCGATTCAAGGATGGTCATTATTCCTTATACACGATGAACCAGCAACGCTAGACGCTTAATATCCATGACAGTAGGAAGTACGTTGGCCATCCTGATGTCACGACAAGGTGGCGCATGACTGACTGCCACGCAGATTGCACTGAAGTGGTATGTTATTTTTTCTTGCCAAGCGTAAAGCTTTTTTGTGTTTCTCCTACTGCATTTTTTTCATAAACTGCACATGCAAATTTTAGCACGCATAGAACCACAATTGAATATGTAGTGCATTGCAACATATGCGCGACAGAACTGCATTTTTCTCACGTGCACTTAAAAGAGGGATTGTCTAGACGTTTGAGAACAACTTTCATATTTTTTTGGTTCGTCTGAATAGCAACTTTGATCCGTGATGTGTGTTATTCTTACCTTTGTGCTTCCTTTTTTTGCCAGATGAGGAGGATGACTCAGTTGTTGAAGGCGATTTATGGTGAAAAAATGTATAAATCAAATAACCACCCTGACTGGGTTAAATTGGCAGAGAAGCCCTCTTACATTGTCGTGCCAGCACAGGGAGCAAATTAGTGCGGAATCTATGTTCTGAGGATGACGCAGTTGTATGACGGTCAACGCCTAGTTAAGAAAAATTTGAAATTCGACGTAACACCTTCTCTGTTTTCTTCTTTTTCTTGTTACTTTTTTTACTATTTTAATTTTTTTCACTTTTTTGTTCCTTATGACAACCTTTTTTTTAATCACGGGTCTGCATTTTTTTTATTTTTTATTTTTTCAGCCTGCTGTTGAAGATTGGAAGGCGGAGTACATGTTCCAGCTGTTGTTCAATCCTTCGAACATATTGTGTTATGAAAACATGCCGCTTGAGCTACGTGAACTGATTGCGGACCTCGGGCTCACTTCCCTGTCGCAATCGCAGATGCAGTTGCAAACGCAGTAACAATCATTTGGGCACTGTTTTCTACTACGGGCAAAAGCCTGTGCGTGGACAAGAACTAGGGTTTGATGTTGTGTATGTGTGTGCTGACTAAGGTAGATAATGTATGAAAAAGACTTTTTCTGTCGTTGTGTTTTTTCTTGTTCTTTTATGCAGCAGTATATGTGGACGAATTTGTATGTGTATGTGTATTTTATATCAATAACTCATACGATATATATAAGTGTATAATTTTATTTTTTGTTGACGACCACGGTCTATGTGAACTGGCATTTGTCACGCTTATATGTATGGTATGTGTTCGATAAATTGCATCGCATTTGATGCTGAACTTCTTTGTCCAACAAAAAGCACGGCATTTTTTTGTCTTCAAGTTCAGCGCTGCACCTGTGTGCATGCCGAAACTGCATTGCTTTATGATATCGCACTGCTTTTTTACCCAACAAAACGCACTGCTTTTGCCTAAAGTTGCATTTTGCATTTGGTTTCTTTATTGTTTGTATGGTAAGGTAGATGGGGGGTTGCCCCCCCCCCCACACAATTTTTTAGTTATCTATATATTTGTATTGTTCCTGTACGCACTGCGTGCGTTAGCGCGAGGCC
>NC_041387.1:297246771-297260904 GCF_002162155.2 Triticum dicoccoides | reverse complement strand
AAAATAGAATGACCGCACTGCGCCTGTCAACCAAGTGCACTGCGTGCGTAAGCGCAAGGCCGAGCAGGGGGTTGGGAGGGGGGTCGTGACACCCCTCCCCATCCCCCTGTGAGGCCGAGCCTGGACCGAGCTGGAGCAGGCGGCGACGCGGCTTGCCACGGCGCCGCATGCGTAGGCGAGTCCGTCACACCCCGTCGCCCCCTGTCTATCTTAGGGGTGTGGCTCTGGGGTTGCGTGCGTCCCATTTGATGGAAAAACAGAATGTCCGCACTGCGCCTGTCAACCAAGCGCACTGCATGCATTAGCACAAGGCCGAGCGACCCCCCATCCCCATCCCCCTGCGAGGTCGAGCCTGGAACGAGCCGGAGTAGGCGGCGACGTGGCTTGCCGCGATGCTGCATGCGTAGGCGAGTCCGTCACACCCCGTCGCCCCCTGTCTATCTTAGGGGTGTGGCTCTGGGGTTGCGTGCGTCCTATTTGATGGAAAAAATAGAATGTCCGCACTGCGCCAATCAACCAAGCGCACTGCGTACGTTAGCGCGAGGCCGAGCAGGGGGGTTGGAGGGGGGGTCGTGACCCCCCATCCCCATCCCCCTGCGAGGCCGAGCCTGGAATGAGCCGGAGCAGGCGGCGACGCGGCTTGCTGCGGCGCCGCATGCGTAGGCGATTCCGTCACACCCCGTCGCCCCCTGTCTATCTTAGGGGTGTGGCTCTGGGGTTGCGTGCGTCCCATTTGATGAAAAAACAGAATGTCCGCACTGCGCCTGTCAACCAAGCGCACTGCATGCGTTAGCGCGAGGCCGAGCAGGGGGTGGGGAGGGGGGTCGTGACCCCCCATCCCCATCCCCTGCGAGGCCGAGCCTGGAACGAGCCGGAGCAGGCGGCGACGCGGCTTGCCGCGGCGCCGCATGCATTGGCGAGTCCATCACACCCCATCGCCCCCTGTCTATCTTTGGGGTGTGGCTCTGGGGTTGCGTGCGTCCCATTTGATGGAAAAACTGAATGTCTAGGGCTTGGTTGCAGCTCGGTGATCATTTTTTTCCTTATTTGAAGCATTTTTTTCTTTTTTTGGATGATATATATTTTCGTGGTAGTACAAATGATATCATTTGTACTGCTTGCACGAACGTTGAGTACTGCACTTCGTGTAGCAAGTCTCTGTGTTGGGCACCACACGAAAGTTGTTGCGGCCCTTGTCGTTCTACATTTATGCATGTACTGCACTTCAGGTATACACTTCGTGAACTGCCTTATATTTGTTCTGTGAACTGTATTTACGTTTGTTTAGAATGGTATACGGATTATATTTTTTTAGAAATATTAATATTAATTTTTCTTTTTCTATAATTACTATTTTGTGGACTGCATGTTGAGACATGTGTACTCCTTTTTTTACCATTGTGAACTGCATTAATCTTTTCTTTTTTATGTATGAGTTTGTAGTCAGATTACCTATTTTTTTTTTGTTTAATGTTGTTTTTGAATATGTTTTGTATGTGAATAGTATGTTTTGGTATCACACATTAAAATTTTCAAAGTTGTGTCGATACTTGTTCTAATGCAAACTAATTTCTGCGAAAGCAATTGATCACAAGCAAACTGACATTGTTTTTACAAAAGAAATGTTCGATATGAAGCAACGGACATCATAAAAATCTTGCATACATGAAACAAAGAACAACAGAACGACTAAATTAAAGTGAAACTAAACATAGCCCTAATTTTTTCTAGTTGTTGTATTGGATTACAGCCTTGTTCTTCTTCTTCTTTGCTTCTTTGTCTCTTTTTGCCCTGTCCAGTCCCATTATGACATCGTAGATGATTCCCCATGACTCATATGTTGCGAATGCATCTATTGCTGCATACTTGATAAGCTTTTCTGGCAGCGGGCAAAATCCCCACAGAGTATGGTCCTCCTTGCGGTTAATTTTTTTCTTCATGTCATGGTAGTGAATGTCTATCATCCTGCCGGCAAAATCACCCAAAGAGTCAAACTTCTTTTTATTGTATGGGTCTCTCCATTCCACCTGAATATCAATGTAGTTGTCGGAGTTGATCTCCAAACCAGATTCCTTCAGCTTGCTTTTGCCTCCTTCAATAGCGAATTCGACGAAGGTGTACTTATCATTCATGAGGAATTTGTCTAGTTCCATTGGCCTGCAATATATTTGTATAGAGTGAATATAGTTTATTTCTTTAGAACTACCGATGTTTTTTTGTGTTTTTCTGAAACTGAACTGCAATATGAATATCTGAATTTGTTGCATTGAGCAGTTGCTAATACTTTGTTCAACATAACTAGTAAATCTGATAATAGATTGCATAAACAATGCATGTTTTGTGTATGCTTGTATTCTTGATCCTAATTTCATACATGTTTTGTATGGTAATGTTGCAGTTTTCTATTGTTCAGCCAAATAATTTGTATTTGGTAAAACAGAATTAAACTGCATGTATTGCTAGATAATATAATTCAAGAATTGAACACATGAGTGACATACATGGAGCCAGAGTAAAACTGTCAATGAATTCATATGCCATGCTTTTCAAAAATGAGAACCAAAGTTTAAATATTTGGCAATTGCGGTGAAGAAAATTTAAAATCAATATTGACAAGCAACAGTTATTCTTACCTGTCTTTAGCTGCAGAGATGTGGTAAACAAGGCATTCTTTTTCTATGCATAGCTGTAGCACTGCTGCCCGCTGTGGCTTCTCGTAGTGTGTGTACTCGACATCAACGCTGACTAGTTTGATGGGCATTCCGCCGAGCTTCCTCCTGAACATGGACAACATCTTGTCCACGTCTTTGCCTTGCTTGTGCAAAGGACGTGGAGCTTGTGATTGCCGTGGAGGTGGACGTCGTGGAGGTCCCTGGTGTACTTGCGGTGCTTCTTGTATAGAGGTGCATCCGCCATGATTCTCCTCTGCTCTCTGGTGTTTGTTCTAGAGAGAGAGGTTAGTGAAAGGAAGACTGGAGAAGAAGATGCCATGGGTTTTTTGGGGGGGACGAAGCAGTTGTGTTTTCTCCTCTGCTCTCCTTGACAGGATGTGGGAGAGGTGGAGCGGGGCGGTAGCGTGGTGGGGCTCTGTTTTAAGTTACGTGGCAACTGCAGATAGGTTCTGCTATGAGGAGGCTTTGTTAGTGCGTTGGAAATCTGGAACGTCGTCGCCTCTTTTTGTGATTAGTTCAATGTATTGACGCAACTGTCAGAAAATGTGATGATTGTGTTTTCGATGAATTGTCCAAGTCGGTGCACTTCTTTTCTATTAGAACCGAACTGCTCAGGTCCACATAGATAGTGTGTTGCACTAGGATTCACATAGATGTACTTTCTTTTCTTCTCTTGATGGGGTTCTTTCTTTTCTTCTCTTGATTTTTGTGGTAATACAGCTTTTGTGTGGATGGAGGGTAGTGTGGGTAGGGGTGTCGGACTGCTTTGCTTAAGTAACAGGGTTGCATTCTTCATTTTAGCCATACTGCATTGCAGAGTGAAGATAACTGCAATTCAGGAGAAGAAAAAATACTTCGTGCTTCCACGTGGAGATCTGCATTGTTGTACTTTGCGGACTGCATTTGTACATTGACATCGGGCTTCCTGCATTTTATTTATTATTAGTTTCTGGCAGTGCCGACGCACATTTTTTTGTTTGTTGTTATTCATTTAAAAAATGTTTCTCATTTTTCTTTTTGATGTTTTATTTTTGAACTTATTGTTTTTTCTTAGTGGGCCTTGTTGGCCCTGTGTTGGGATAGTGACGACGCATTTGGGCCCAAGTCGCCCTGTGAGCACGGCTGGTTCCAGATGCGTTGTGTGCATCCTAATGTTTAGTCCCACCTCGCCCGCGGAAGGCGCGCTCGACCTGTTTATAAGCGCTGGCGAGGCATACCTGTCGAACTCCTCTGGATATTTATTTGGGTGCTTATACACGGTGCTCGCAGTTGTATGCTCTCTGACCTATGGGCCCATGTGTGGCCGGCCCCATGCATTGTGACTCAGAACGACTCGCCTTCTGTGGGTGCAGACCTATTACGAGACTGGCTGGGGCCGGTAGCACCTGGGTGGTCAATTTTTTTTCTTTGTATTTTTCTGTATTAGGTATTTTTTTCAATGTCGGGGCGTGCACTGCATTAATCAGGGTTCTGTACTGCATGTGCATGCATTCCATACTGCATGTACAGTTCTCATTTTTTTTTCCGTGTTTTTGCTATTATATAGTCTTTTTTCCCAATGTATAGGAGTGCACTGCTTAGTGAATCATACTTGTACTTCATTCATTATGGTTCTGTGCTGCACGTTCGTGTACTTCCACATTGTATTGAATTATTTACGTGTTTGCATTTTTATTTTTGTGTTTTTGCTCTTATGTATTCTTTTTTTTCAAATTTAGGTTCATGCACTGCTTTGTTGGGTATGTTAAGACTTCATTCGGCAGATTCTGTACTGCATTCGTACACAACTTGCACTGCATGCATCCTGTTTGCATTCTGTACGACAATTTCATTACCAACAAATTAAGTTGAACAGAAAGCAAACTAACATAATCAAAGTTCATCATTACAAGCGATTGTGCATGGCAAGCAAACTAGGTTCAGCACACAAGCAAACTAACGATACATAAGCAAACAACATAAAGCAAATTTGATGATAATTCTAAAAGAATGCTGACATTGTTGGCTCCTGGCCGGCACCATCTTCTTCTTCACCAGTTAGGCTCTTCTCATCCCCAGCTGCTCCTGGCGCGCTTCTTGGGGGGCTCCTCCTTCTCCAGCTTTGCATGGCGAAGGCTGTCCTGGGTGAGGGTGATGCGGTTCCGTATCTCGTATGCTGCGTAGGCGTCCTTTGCCGTGTACTCGATGTGCCTCATGGACAGAGGCAGGGTGGCCCAGTGCTTGTGCTCGTCGTCGGTGATCTTCTTCTTCATGTTGTTGTAGTAGTCGTCAATGAGCAAGCTGGAGACGTCTCCGAGGGAGTCCAACTCCTTGGTTGCCTCGGGCACCCTCCACTCCTTCTGGATGTCGACGAAGTTGGCGACCTCCAGTTTGACGCGCTCCAGCCTGGTTTTGTCGTCGTCGATGGAGAAGCCTGCAAAGGTGTACCTGGGGTCGGCGAGGAAGTTGTCGAAGACGGTTCACCTTTCAGAGGTGCTCATTTGGAAGAGCAGCACCAGGTGATTCTTGCCGATGGAGAGCTGGCAGAGGGCGGGTTTCTGCGTCGCTTCAGGGTCGTTGTCGTACTCGAGATCAATGCGAACGATCTTGTGGCGCTGGAGGCTGAGCTGGCGCTCGTACTACGCGAGGGAGATTGCCATCTGCTTCTTGTCGTTGGTGTGGATGACGTGCAACTTGGTGTTGCCTTTCACCTCCACGGCCTTGTCGCCCTTGTACTCGTCGGTGAACGTCATCGTCGGTAGCAGGGTTTGGTGCTTTTGCATTGATATGGGGCGATTTGGTGGTAGCGCAATGGACACTTGTATTGTTGTGGATGAGAAGGCCTCCTGCAGGGGTCTGAATTTAAGGGGAGGGCGCGGGGTGGGATGGCCTCGTCGGATGAACTGCATGATCACGCTGATGATGCGGTTGTGCAGATCGTGGGTTGGTTTTGCATCTGTGATCGTGGGCTTGTGGCGATGGAACTGCTTCGATTGGGTGGTTGTATGCGAACGTGGTTTTTTTAAGGTGGTTTTATTTTATTTTGGATCAGTAAAATTTTTTTAACCACCACTTTCTGTGCGAACGGGCATTTTGTTACGTTTATACATGCATCCTGCATGATAATGAACTGTATTCGTTATAGTCCTGCACTGCATCTTCTATAATACAGAACTGCACTTGTGTATACATGTGCGTACTTCACTGTTTTTTGCGTGTATTTATTCGTGTAGGTAATCGGGAACTGGATTGCCATACCGCACTGCATCGCGTAACGGAATGCACTGCATTTTTTACCGCCACGTACTGCATCTTGTTTTTGCGTGTACTTACTGCAGTCCCTGGTACGGGAGGGGTAGGGAAAGGGGGGGTGCCCCCCCACTTTTTTGAACTTATTATTTTTTCTTAGTCGGCCTTGTTGGGCCTGTGTTCTGGGAGTTTAGAGATGCACTTGGGCCCAAGTCGGCCTGTGAGCACGGCTTGGTTCCTGGTTCGCTGTGTGTGTCCTAATGTTTAGTCCCACCTCGCCTGCAGAAGGTGCGCCCGACCTATTTATAAGCGCTGGCGAGGCATGCCGGTCGAACTCCTCTGGATACTTATTTGGGCGCTTATACACGGCGCTCGCAGCTATATGCTCTCTGACCTGTGGGCCCATGTGTAACCGGCCCCATGCATTGTGATTTAGAACGACTCGCCTTCTGTGGGCGCAGACCTACTACGAGACTGGCTGGGGCCGGCTCACCTGGGTGGTCTTTTTTTCCTTTGTATCTTTTTCAATGCTTGGGCGTGCACTGCTTTTTAGTAAATCATCTGTGCACTGCATTGATTTAGTTTCAGTATTGCATGTGCACGCATTCCGTACTGCACGTGTTCTGCACTACATTTTTGTGCACTGCATTGGTATCATTTTTTATTGTTTTTCCTCTTACGTATCCTTTTTTCTTAGTGTACGGGTGTGCACTGCTTTTGTGCCCCTATGCGCACTGCATTCGTCATAGTCCTGTGCTGCAGGTGTACACATTCTGCAGTGCGTGCATCCTTCTTTGTGCCAAAAAGTTGTGACTGGCTATGCCAATGCTGCGGACTGCATGACTTACATTTAAGGATTACATTAGGTGTTGTAATTTCTGCTTTGTGCACTGCGCGAAAGTGCTTCTCTTTTGCTTCATTATTGAGCATGTACTGCACTTCATCCACACATATAGTGAACTTCCTGGTACGAATTTGGAGAATTGCACACATAAAATGGTCTGTGGATTATAATTTTTTAGAGTATTATTTTTTAATGATCTGCGGTTTTGTTAATGGGAATTGCTGCAGTCAAAGTACACCTTCTTTTTTGGTTCCTTTTGCTTTGGTAACATAAGACTTTATTGATTGTCCTTTATTATTGGGAACATAATTTCCATTAAGTCCCCTTTAATTTTCAGTTCTGACCTTTTTGCATTCCTCTTATATAAATGAAGGCTAACTTATACCCTTCCTTTGCATTTCATTTCTCCTCTAGCCGCAAGTTCTCTCCTTTCTCCAGCCTATTATTATTTTTTTGCTTTTCTAGGTTTTTGTTGTGATGGCTCCAGGCCCTTGTGCGTATCTCTTCTGCTGCGGCCATGGTTGTGGTGTGCCGACGCACTGCGATTGCTCAGCTTGCTCGCAGGCCTGTCGTGCTCGTCGTGGTGGGAAGGTATTGTGCCGAACTGGGCGAGCCAAGCAGCTTGCATATGGTAAAGTATTCACGGAAGGATTGGATATGGGCCAGATCAACGTTTCTGCGTTCTATTCTACCCTGATTCGGTGTGGCCTTGACTGCACGAGTCCTTTTGTCCATCAGCTTACGCCAACAGATGTGGAGACTCACTACAAGATGGTATGTTTCGTTAGATATGATTTTTTTTCTTTGTGTTTTTTTGTATAATTCCATTGCATTCTGAACTTTTAGTATTTTAGGAATGCACTTTTTTTTGAAGTGTACTGCAATGTGTTCTTATTTCTTGTTTTTATTTTTTTGCTTGTGTGTATGCAGTTTATGTTTTAGTTTACATGGTTACAATATGTGAACTGCTTATATATTAGCTGAGCACTACATGTTTCTACATTTTTTCCCAATTTGTATGGTGTGTACTACATGTAGCTAGTCTCTAGTACTGCATGATAGTTCGAAGCGTACTGCATACTTGCAAGTTCCATACTACATATTGAAATGTGTTTTATCTGTACTACTTGTTGGACTGTTGTGCAGTTCATCTATCTCTGTGCACAGTATGAGAATTGTACTGCTAGTATCGTTCTCAAACAGTTTTATTATTTTTTGCAGAAAATTCCTCAACGAGCTGTTAGGTATGTCCGGCTCAAGAAGAAAGGAATTCTTCAAGTTGTTCTTGGTAATGGATACCTTAAACCAGCCAAGTACAGTGTAGGCGTTGACGGGCGGCTGTATCTGCAGAAAGGATGGAAGGAATTTGTCATTTGATAGTGGCCTGAAGTCTGAGCAAGTTGTTGTCCTCAACTTCTTTGAACTTGAGGATCGTACGGTTAGAATCACGTTTGACGTGATTGGCTAAGGTTATGAGGTTGATTTGTAATAAGTACTTTTGCGTGTTGAACGCTTCATCTTTTCGATGTGTTTTGTAATAAGCACGTTTGTGATCTGAACCGCTTCAATTATTATTCAACGGGAAATTTGTGTTTACATGGTTACAATATGTGAACTGCTTATATATTAGCTGAGCACTACATGTTTCCACATTTTTTCCCAATTTGTATGGTGTGTACTACATGTAGCTAGTCTCTAGTACTGCATGATAGTTCGAAGCGTACTGCATATTTGCAAGTTCCATACTGCATATTGAAATGCGTTTTATCTGTACTACTTGTTGGACTGCAGTGAGCTAACAACATTTTTACATGGTTTTTGAATCAAAATGTGTAAATGTTTTACTCTAGACTGCTATATATATATATATGGTATACTCTATATATCATTTTCTCTTTACATGGTTTAGTTGAATAACTCATAGTCAACTGGAAATTTGTGTTTACACAAAATTTAAACTGATACGTAAGTCATAGACATAAGCAAACTGCTATGCATATGATTAATTTATTGAAGTTCATCTATTTGGTCGTTAACCTGCTGCTTCTGCGCGGTGACTGGAGCGTGTCTAATGTCGCACTTTCTTTTGTTTTCCGCGGCGGTGTTGCTGGTTCTTGTCTCTGCACCTTTGTTTTTGTAGCCCCTCGCGTGCTGGTTGATGGCTGCTTTCGTTTTTCAGCGCTATGAACTGCATCCTTCTTCGTTCCCCGCGTGCTGGTTGATGGCTGCTTTGGTTTTTTAGCGCTGTGAACTGCATCCTTCTTTGATTCCCGCGTGCTGGTTGATGGTTGCTTTGGTTTTTCAGCGCTATGGACTGCATCCTTCTTTGCTCCCTGCGTGCTGGTTGTTGGCTGCTTTCGTTTTCCAGTGCTGAGAACTGCATCCTTCTTTGATCCCCGCGTGCTGGTTGATGGTGGTTTTCGTTTTCCAGCACTGTGAACTGCATCCTTCTTTGCTCCTACCTTGTTTTTTGAAAGTGGTGTTGTTCTCGGTTTTTTTCTGTACAGCAGCATTTCCTTGGGGTGGTCTTGTTGGCATTGTTTCTTCATGTTCTTCGTCCTCTTCACTCTCTTCTTCCTCTTCATCATCTTCATCATCTGTTTCTTCATAAGCCACTGTTTCTTCAGTTTCTTCACGTTCTTCGTCCTCTTCACTCTCTTCTTCTTCCTCCTCTTCTCCATCTGCTTCTTCATAAGCCATTTCTTCTTCATTTGTGTCACCATCTTCTTCTTTGATCTCACCTTCTTCGTCTTCCTCATTTTCTGATCTTTTTCTTTTTCTTTTGAGGCAGGTTCTTGAATTGTGTCTCTTCCTCTTTTTGCAGATGCTACAATGTCTCAGTTTCGTCCATTTCTTAGTGTTGTGAGTGGAATTTCTGTTTTGTTGTGCATCTCCATGTCCTCGTTTTTCTTGTTCATTTCTTTTTGTACACGTCCTGGAATTGTGGCCGCTAATGTCATTACATGTTCTGCACATTCTTACTCCCAGTGGGTGACCATCACTGTCCAGCTCAGGCTGTGGCTTACTGTTTTTGTCATCATTTTTCTCCTTGCATGCCACCTTTTTCTGGGTTGCGTCGCCCCCTTTCTTCCTTCCTCTTGTGTTTGAAACATGAGGTGGAAGAATTGTTTCTTTTTTGATAGCACCAGATCCGTTGTGTTCAGTATTTTCTACTTGCTCGGCATTATTGTCATGCCGGGATTTCTCTGCTTGCTTTAGTTTTGCTTCTTCTTCTTCTTCTTATTCTTCTTCGTTGAGCACGTCAACTTCCTCGATCAGTGCCCTCATACCAAACAACGCTCTATGGCACCCAGCGTCGGACCTTGTCGCTCTGTTTGCAAGGTCCATTGTTGTTTCTGTCAGCAATTTTCTATGGCAAAAAAGCGAGGTTCCATCTGGTGTTGTTTGTTCGTAGTCTCTTCTGTCAAAAGTTGCATCTGATCTTGCGTTACGGGTGTATCTTCTCATGATGTACACCTCAGGAATGTTGAGTACTCTCAAATGAGAAAGCATGCATAACACATGGACGCAAAAGAGCCCTGCAGACAAACACACGATTTTTTTTGTAAGTGAACTGCATGAAATTAGTGAACACATATATTTTTCGTTATTTGTTCATTTTTAAAGAAGTGAACTTCATTTGGTTTTGTGAATTACTCATGCATGTGGACTTTTAAAGTTCAGTAAGTGAGCTTTCGTGCATGACTATCAGAATCTAGAATTTTTTTTACTACGAGTCTCACCTGTGTGTGTCCAGAGTTTGCACTCACATTCGTAGACACCTTTCTCTTCATCGGCGACCACTTGGAAATTATGCCTTGCCCAGTCAAATGCATCCGACCTGTTGTAGTGGTGTACGAGATACTTTGTCGGGTTCTCAGGGCACCGTTCTGCTCTGAATGCAGTGCTACGGTAGAGTGTTTCTTTGAAATCTGCAAACACTGCCCTTGTATACACTTTTGATAGCTGAACTTCGAACCCAAACCTGGTTGTTGTTTTTACCTCTGACTGCATGATCACAAATGCACTGTTACGAACCAGAGAAATGAAAAAATTGTTTGTTTTTGTAGTCATATTTTTAGCAGTTTTTGATTGAGATTTTGTTTACCTCATTTGCTACTGTCTCTGCGTGCTCGACGGCCTTCCTTGTCTGAATGCACTTATCCACCTGCTGAGCAAACAGATGGAGATCATGCTTCTCCCTGACAAAAAATTTCTTCAGTATGCGGTTCATGCTCTCGCTTCTTTGGGTGGAAGTCATCCGAGCACAAAAAATTTCCTTGTAGTAAGCCGAGATCCACTCGTGCCTGTCATCCCACAGCGAATTCATCACTTCGTCGTCTTGCAAGTTGTACCTCTGAATGAGGTTCTTCCATGCTTGTTCAAATTCTGACGGCATTAGTGGGTGGTTCAGCACTGCATTGAGTTCATCCTTGAGCTTCTCGTGCGCCTTATACAGCAAGGCGAGGTGGTATTTGTACTTCTTCATGATATGCCACCGACACAGCTTATGCAGAGTTTGTGGGAGGATAGTTTTTAATGCTGCCTTCATCGAAGAACACTGGTCTGAGAAGTCACAAACACTGTTTTTTTATTAAGTTGTCTGCGTGTGTGCAAGATAGATGGAAGAAATATAAGTGCACCAAACAAAACGTAAGTATGCAGGTGTTTTTTTATTTTTTGTACCTGTGAGCATGCAGATTGGCGGCTTGTTGTTCATACACCTTAGAAAGGTTTTGAAAACCCACTCGAATGATGGTATTGTTTCATCTCGCACGAGTGCAACAACAAATATGGTGCTCTGTGGATGATGGTTCACCACCACAAACACTCCCAGCGGCATGTGGAATTTGTTAGTTTTATACGTCGTGTCAAATGTAACGCAGTCTCCAAAATCTTCATACGATCCTTTGCAACTTGCGTTCGCCCAAAAGATCTGCATCAACGTCATAATCATAGAAGAACTCTTGGTTTATCTTCTGCATTTTCTCGAAGAAATCCAGAAGTTTCTTGACATCATCTTCAGACTCTTCTCTGGCAAACTTCTATTTCCTGCATTTTCAGACACAATGCAAACTCATCTCATCAAACATGGAATAATTACCGACAGAATGCTTAAGAGATATGCTCTGTTACATGCTTACTTGTTTACCCAGTAGCGGCTAGTATGTCCCATGTACTGCAGACCACCGGACATATGCGACAGCGTCGACATCATCTGAGCATGTGTGTGGTTGTTCAGTTGCATGTCTTTCACTAATTGGTTTATCAAAGGATCGTCTTTTTTGTGCGATCGCATGTGCAAAAGCATCCCGGGGCTTTCCAGCATCTTGTGATTGTGGTTGAGTTGAACCATTTCTATCACAAATTATCCATCCTTCCTTTTTTTTGACTCTAATCTTTGCATTGCAGCCAATCCTTTTTGATGTCTTCTGACGTACCCGGTGATAATCTGACACAGTCTGCTTGTGCGTCCCTTCTCTTGAGCAGACAATGTAGGCATTTGTCCTGTGTTTTGCCCTCTTGCGTATGCCAAACCCTGCACATCTTGCATAATTGTTGTAAAAGTCCCATGCCTTGTCATACGTGGTGAACTTCATTCCAGCAGCAGGTACGAGGTTTAGCGGCATGTTTTTATCCTGCATTAATTGCAATGCTCTATGAGATAATTTGTTTTGTTCTGTTTTTTAAATACGAGGAGTGCATATGAGTTTAATAAAGCATTGCAATGTTCCTAAGTTTTCAGAAGAATCCAATGTATTAGATGCTAGGTCAAACCTCATAAGAAATATCAGTGTGCACTGCAATGTTATCTGAATGGACTGCAACTATTTTTTTTCAGAACATAAACTTACATGTGTGTAGAGTCATTCACCCGATGGTGTTTGCAGCTCGCCGGGTTGTATTGGACATGGCGGGGTTATAGCAGATCTGTGTAATTAAGGATCTCG
This sequence comes from Triticum dicoccoides, assembly GCF_002162155.2. Taxonomy (NCBI): domain Eukaryota; kingdom Viridiplantae; phylum Streptophyta; class Magnoliopsida; order Poales; family Poaceae; genus Triticum; species Triticum dicoccoides. The sequence continues at coordinate 297,248,209 of NC_041387.1, read as the reverse complement.
CAGCGGCAATAGTGAGGAGGATTTGTACCTGCTGTTTACTTTTGACCGAGGCACCGTTGGTGGTCGCAGCGTCGAAGTTGATGCAGCAGGTCTGCTTGGAGCTCTGCTTTTCGGTGCAGCAGGTGGACGCTGAGCTCTGTTTTGGGGTGCGGCAGTTGGACGTGGTGGTAATCCAGTGTTGTGACGATGTCTCGGTGGATTGGTTTGAAAATTTTGGAGCAGTGGCACATCATCATAGACATAATCATCATCTGCTGCAACATCGTGTTCAACTGCGTCATCATTGTCTGTTCGGACATGCTGTCCAAACGTAATGAACTCGTGCTTATACTCTGGGTCGAGAACTGTTATTGGCTCATCTTCATCGTCATCGTCTCCATCATCGCGTTGGTGAGTGCCTTCCCAGATGAATGTGACATCATCGTCATCTTCAACTACAACTTCTTCCTGGAAAAAATCTTCTTCTGGAGAGTACTGCACCCTGTTTGTCGTCGTGAAGAATCCTCGAGGAATCTCAGGGGTAACCCAACCAGTATCTCTTTTAGAAGAAGCTCCACTCTTCTGAAAGTTGTTGTTCTTAGTGCTGTCAATTATGCGTGGCATTTTGTATCTGCTGAACGTCATCTCCTGCACATAAAATGACCGAGCTGCATTGTCAGGTTAAATGAATCGAATCATGCAAACTGCAATGTGTTCAAAATGGTACTGCCAAAGCATTGCATGCTGACTGCATCACCCTGCAAGGTGAACTGAAGCAACCGCACTGCATCGTTATCCGTAATGAACCTATACAAGCATACTGCATAACCGAGTAAGTGCACTGCATTTCCCCCCACAACGAACTGAAGCAACTGCACTGCATAGGATTTGTAGGCGTGCTTTACTGCTTGTACTACTTTGTTTTGTCTAGGATAACTACACTGAGATGGTTGAGGAAGTGTACTTCTTACCTCGTGTTGCAGTGATTTCTTGCATTTACAGGAGGAAGTTCCCTTCTCGTCCGTCTGCACAACTTTCACGTTCGCCCGTGCAGTCCACTTGCCCTTCAGAAGTTCATGAGCGGTCTGGACGTTGCTCAAGGTGAACGGAGAAGGAGGATTTGCTCTGAAGGTCGATGCAGACTTATTCCAAGAAGCTACCGTGGATGAAGCAACCTTGCGCACACTCCTCCTTTCTCGAATTGGTTTGATGTCGAGGCAGCACCAATCCACATCTGATGAAGTACAGCTAATTGCAGGCCCGAAGGAGTTCGTTGGCGGTGCTACCGAGCTCCTGCCGTGGAAGAAGGCCGATAGGCTGGTGTTGCTCGGTGCCTGCCGCGGAAGAAGGCCGAGAGGCTACGGGCGGCATCGTTGCCTGGTCACCGCCGCGGAAGAAGGCCGGGAGGGGAGGGGCGGCGTCGCTGCCGGCTGCCACCGCGGAAGAAGGCTGGGAGGGG
>NC_041387.1:297169001-297246474 GCF_002162155.2 Triticum dicoccoides | reverse complement strand
CCATCGTGGAAGAAGGCCGGGAGGGGAGGGCGGCGGCGCTACCAGGCCGCTGCCGCGGTAGAAGGCCGGTAGGGAAGGGGCGGCGGTGCTCCCAGGCCGCTGCCACGGTAGAAGGCCGGTAGGGGAGGGGCGGCGGCGCGATCTGTTGGTGGTGTGCAGAATAAGGCTGGTGTTATCTCATCCAGGACTCTGAACAACATTCGGTCACCAATTCACATAACTCATATAATACTATATTGTCAACGAACGTTAAGCGTGCGAACCCTATGGGTTCGAGAATGATGCATACATGAACGAGATGCTTCTCTGGACAATAACCAATAGCGAGACCTAGATGCCCATATTGGTACCCACACATTCTACGAAGATCTTTATCGGCCGAACATTTATGACAACATACGTAGTTCCCCTTGTCTGTCGGTATGTTACTTGCCTGAGATTCGATAGTCGGTATCTCCATACCTAGTTCAATCTCGTTACCGGCAAGTCTCTTTACTCGTTTCGTAATACATCATCTCGTACCTAAGTCCTTGGTCACTTTGCTTGCAAGCTTCTTGTGACGCTGTATTACCGAGAGGGCCCAGAGATACCTCTCTGTCACACGGAGTGACAAATCCCAATCTGGATCCATGCCAACTCAATAGACACCTTCGGAGATACTTGTAGAGCATCTTTATGAACCCAGTTACGTTGTGACATTTGATAGCACACAAGGCATTCTTCCGGTATACGGGAGTTGCATGATCTCATGGTTGAAGGAATATGTATTTGACATTAAGAAAACAGTAGCAATAAACTGAACGATCATATGCTATGCTAACGGATGGGTCTTGTCCATCACATCATTCTCCTAATGATGTGATCTCATTATCAAGTGACAACACATGTGTATGGTTAGGAAACCTTAACCATCTTTTGCTCAACGAGCTAGTCGAGTAGAGGCTTACTAGGGACACGGTATTTGTTTATGTATCCACACATGTATTTAAGTTTCCGGTCAATACAATTCTAGCATGAATAATAAACCTTTATCATGATTAAGGAAATATAATAATAACCACTTTATTATTGCCTCTAGGGCATATTTCCAACACGTGGGATATCACAATATCTCTTATTTAATTAATGCACCTATATACTTGGTAAAGGGTGGAAGGCTCGACCTTTTACTTGGTGTTTTGTTCCACTCTTGCTGCCCTAATTTTCGCCATGCCAGTGTTATGTTCCTTGATGAGCGCTCCAAATATGTGTGGGGTTTTATGGGGACCCCCTGACCATTCACTTAGGCTAAAACTCTTCCAGGAAGCCCCAACTTTGGTTTTAAAATTTGCCAACATAATAATACTGAATTAATTAACGTAATGCATAGGGCATCATGAACTCGAGATTCTTTATTCGACATAATGCGGGGGGCCAGTGCTGGTCCAAAATGGCAGTAGCCGGGGCCACCAACGGGTGTGCCAGCCGGAAACTTAGCCGATCTGGTCGTGGCTTCATACGAGATACGCGCGGCTCCTATCGGGGTGTCGGCACGCCGGGAGGTCTTGCTGGTTTAGTTTTACCTTTGACGAAAGGCTTGTCCACCGGGATTCCATATCGTAAGCATCGCATTATCATGGTGTGACGATGTTCCATCAGATGCGTGTGGTAATTTATAATGGACTACCCGGAGGACCCCTGCAGGGTTAAATCTTTTCGGAAGCCGTGCCCACGGTTATGTGGTGACTTAGAAATTTATAATATCCGGTTGCAGAGAACTTGACACTAAACCGAACTAAAATACACCAACCGCGTGCATAACCGTGACCGTCTCTTTTCGAGGAAGTTCGGGAAGAGAACATGGCGGGGTTATGTTTGACTCATAAGTAGTTTATGATCACTTCTTGATCATTACTAGTTTGCGACTATTATGCGTAGTTTACTCTTCTTATTCTTGTACTCGTAAGTTAGCCACCATACAATGCTTAGTGCTTCCTGCAACCTCACCACTTAACCATTCCATACCTATTAAGCTTTGTTAGTCTTGATATCCATGGCAATGGGATTGCCGAGTCCTTGTGGCTCACAGATTGCTACAACAACAAGTGCAGGTATAGGTAAAGCGATGCTTTGACGTGAGAGTGATGCATGCTTGTTCTGTTTGGAGTTCTTCTTCTACTTCTTCTTCATTGATCATAGGATGGGATCCCAGTTGGGAGCCTGGGATTAGCAGGGTTGATGTCGTTCTTCTTTTCGTTTGATTTCATCCGTAGTCGGATCCTGCTCTTCTATATGATGATTGCTATGTATTGATGGATTGATGTATTCATGATGTAGCTTGTGGCGAGTGTAAGCCTTTATATGGTATTCTCATCTATTTAGTACATGGTATGTTGTAATGATATCCACCTTGCTATGCGCTCGAAATGAGATTCTGCCCCAATCATGAATTCATCACGTGACCGGGGTAGAATTGCATCTTGGGCGCTACAGCAATTTATTTTGTTGAGTTTTAATCAGGCTGCAAATGCTGATGCCATGATAACATGATGCAATGCAAATTAAAAATAGCTCAAACAAAAATAGTAGCAATCATGGAAAGAATCGGTCTCGGGCTGTTACAATGCCCCACTTGGGCACCAAGTACTCACATGGTTACAAGGCATGGGTATTTATCTGCCATCTCAGCATTAACATGTATCTTCTCCATGTCATGCTCCTTAGTGTCACCTGCATTATTAGTGGCAAGCATAGCATGTGTCTCTTCATCCAAATCGTCAGCAGAGGAGTACTCACCATCTTCCCGCACAATGAATGTACGTTTATTTGGGCAGTCCTTCATCAAGTGCCTGCCACCTTTGCATATATGACACATCATGTCCGTTGTGCATCCAAACGAGGTGGTGGGTGCTAGAGTTATTGCTTTCGAAGCCACAGAGGATTGTGGAGCTGATCTTGGACTTGTTGGGAGTGCACCATTGTTCGAGATATCTGGTGTTGCCCTAGTAGTGGTTGGGACAGTTGGAGTGGGTGTCCATGATGAGTGACGACCTACAGAAAAGTTACCTCGCCCCTGTACTCTCCTTTTAGCTTTACAAGCAAAATGAAACAAATTAGTAATAGAATTGTACTCCTTATCGTACAATAAATCATGAATATCACGATTCAAACCACCTAAAAATCTAGCCATCACAGCATCTTTGTTTTCAACTGGGACACTCTGTCCTCCTGCCGTGGCCCTACATCCACCCGCTGAACCGCTGGCATCTGAACATAGAGAGGGTTCAGGTGCCAGCCATTCTGGCCTCCCATCATGCACGGGATGCGGAGATCAACTACCGACGAGCTCATCTCCTTGATGATCTCCGCTACGACCATGAGTTCGTCGTCGACTCGTCGCGCCGGGACACCTAGTTCACCAACGAGCGAGACCAGCGACACCGATCGTTCTTCGGCGCTCCAACGCACGAGCCGCCTCGCGAGCTGGTGAAGGAGGAGGAGGAGGAGAAGGAGGTCGAGGCCTACAAGAAGGCCCTCGAGGACTCCCAGCTTGACGAGCTCGCCATGTGGCCTGGCCTGCCACTTGTGCTGGCCGAATCTGCCAGAGTATAGGTCGCCGTGTCCGAGCCGGAGCAGGAGCCGTGGCCACTGGCGTCACTGCTGGGGCACTTGTGGTCGTGGATGTCCACGATCCCGTGCACGTCCAAGTGGGTGGGCGTGGAGCTGAAGCAACTAGAGCGTCAAGAGGTGCCCGTTGCGGCACAACACGAGCCGACGACAGTTGCGTGGCCGGCTCCTCTCTTCGTCGACCTCACCGACGAGAAAAAGGACCACCAGATCTAGGTTTTACTTATGTTTTTTATATTTTAAATTAATATATGAACAGACTTTTCGCGACAATGTATATATTTTGAATTCTCAAATTGGTTGAAATTTGAAATGCATCCCAACATGTTGGTCGCATTTTTTTTAAAGAAAAACATTGATCGCATCTATAGGACGACGGACAAGTATTTGTGTCCCGCCTGGATCGGCCCGTTGGAGTAGCATAATTAAAGTCTGCAAGCGGGGGTCCGTCTTTTCATTATTTTGAAACAAGATACAAATCTCCTCCCGTCCTCTCCTCGTGAGTCGCGGCCTCGTAGACAAATCTCCCCTGTCCCGACGAAACCCTAACCCTAGATCGCCAGCCCGCCCGCCATGGATCTCCTCCAGTCCTCGTACGCGCCTGGTGACGCGTCCTCGCCGGAGGACGAGTCGCTCTCCTCCCCGGACACCTCCCCGCTCCGCCTCCCCTCCAAGTCCGCCGCCCCCGCCGTCGATGAGACAGCGCTCGCGCTATCCGCCGCCGCCGCCGCCGCTTCCACCTCCCGTCCTCTCGACCCCTCCCTCCACCTCATCCCCTTCAACCCCACCGCCGACCAGCTCTGGGCGCCCGTCCTCGGTCCTCAGCACCCCCACGCGCCCATCTCATCCGCCTCTGGTCACCGTAACCACAAGCTCGGTCACGTCGAAGACGCAGCGCTCCTCCCCTTCCTCTTCGACGAGCAGTATAACACTTTCCATCGCTTCGGCTACGCATCTGACCCCTCCGGCCTCCACATCATCGGCGACGCGCAGCCACAGGCGCCCGACCTCGACACCGTCTACAACCTCCCTCCTTCTGAGCACAAGCGCCGCCGCATCCAATCCAGGGAGGAAAACCACGAGCCCCTCCCCCCAGAGGCCCAAAACCCTGCATCCGACGAGTGGGTCGTGCACAACAAACAGAGTCCCTGGGCTGGCAATCGGGAGGGCCCGCCTGTGGAGCTCACGGACGAGCAGAGACAGTACGCCGACGCACATGCGGCCAAGAAGGCTGAGAAGGAGGCACGAGGCGAAGGGAAGGAGAAAACAGAGGTGGTGGTCAAGAGCACCTTCCATGGGAAGGAGGAGAAGGACTACCAGGGACGATCGTGGATCACTCCACCCAAGGATGCCAAGGCGACCACCGAGCGCTGTTATATTCCCAAGAGGTGTGTACATGAGTGGGTTGGACACACTAAGGGGGTCTCAGCGATCAGATTTTCCCCCAAGTACGGCCATCTATTGCTGTCTGCAAGTATGGATTGTAAGATTAAAATCTGGGACGTGCTTGAGTCGAAGACATGTATGCGGACGTACATGGGGCACTCCAAGGCGGTACGGGATATATCGTTCTCTAATGACGGTAGTAAGTTCTTGAGTGCTGGCTATGACCGGAATATTCAGTATTGGGATACCGAAACTGGGCAGGTGATCTCGACCTTCTCTACTGGTAAGGTACCTTATGTCGTGAAGCTCAATCCTGATGAAGATAAGCAGCATATTCTCCTTGCTGGGATGAGTGACAAGAAGATTGTGCAGTGGGATATGAAGTCAGGGCAGATCACACAGGAATATGATCAGCACTTGGGGGCGGTGAACACTATTACCTTTGTAGATAATAATAGGAGGTTTGTGACATCTAGCGATGACAAGTCTCTTCGTGTGTGGGAGTTTGGCATCCCTGTAGTTATTAAGTATATCAGTGAGCCGCACATGCACTCCATGCCGTCTATTGCAGTACACCCGAACTCTAACTGGCTGGCAGCACAGAGCTTGGACAATCAGATACTGATATACAGCACCAAGGAAAGGTTTCAACTTAATAAGAAGAAGAGGTTTGCAGGTCACATTGTGGCAGGTTATGCTTGTCAGGTGAGCTTCTCTCCTGATGGGAGGTTTGTGATGTCAGGAGACGGTGAAGGTAGTTGCTGGTTCTGGGACTGGAAAAGCTGCAGGAGATTCAAGACATTGAAGTGCCACAATGGAGTTTGCATTGGATGTGAGTGGCATCCATTGGAGACTAGCAAGGTTGCAACATGTGGATGGGATGGTGTCATAAAATACTGGTAAGTTGACAAGATAAACATATGAAAACACCTCATATTTTATTCTGCAGTTTTTAACAGATTTGTACTAGTGCACCATTGCTGTTTAAATTGTTCCAGTAAGTAGTTATTGAAATTCATGGGGCCCACGTTGGATTTAGATTGTGCAGTATGTCTTTTTAGTATTATTGTAATAACACTTTTCCCTTCTGGTGTTTTATTTTATTCATACTGTTTTATTTAGCTAGAAGGGTAGTTTAGTTTGCATTTGCAGCAAGGTCCATTACATTCAGATTATCAAGACCACACAAACTTGATTATGATGTCCCTGCAAAAACTTATGGCTAGAACTCGTGTAATATAGTAGTTTTGTGCCTTACCTAGGGCATGTTTACTTCATTGTTATGTTTTAATGAACTAGACATCTCTACCTCTTTGCTCTAAATATTATTTTGTTTATTTTGTTACTGATTGTGTTAGCTCTTTGGTGCACCCTTATCTACCATTTCTTGATGCTTTTGCTGTTGACCTGATGCTGTTATGATGATTGGTTGTACCTGGACCACTGCTCTTTTTGTCTTCCATCATAAAATGCAAGGCTTTGTTGCAGTTAATGTTATTCCTCCTAAAAACTCAGCTACCAGTGCTGCGTGAAGTCGGGTCTATTCATTTTACCCACTTATCTGATCCATCTTCTACATGCCGCTGAGAATTAAACATGTCCTGGATGATATATTCCTACCCCATTCAAAAGAACTCGCAAATTAGAAATTCAGCTTATGCTGATTGGTTGGGTGCAGAACTGGATAAATGAGAATTGTGCCTTTACTTGCTAGTTGCCCAGGGCATTTCCAACGCTGCCCATCAAAACGGACACCCAAAGCGTTTGTGGGCAGTCTGGACGTGTCTGCGGATAACAGATAGGGGGAGGGGGGGTTGGGGAGCCATCCAACTCTATACGTTAAATGCCCGCACCTGTTCTTTTATCCTATATCTGAAACACTTGAAATAAGTAAGATAAATATCATCTTTGGTCCATAATCATTTTGTGTTAATATTTCAATGCAACAGTAATTCAAATATAAATATTATGACCCAAACATGAAGTTTTGCAATAAAAAGATCAAATTTGAATTCAACTTAGTCGTACATATTTTTTAGTTCTCCACTCCTATCGCCCACAAATGCCGAATCACATCATTCTGGAGTTGCTCGATGGCGAATCTGTTGATGCATTTGGATAAGTTCGTCGAATGTCGTCAGATTCTGCTCGGAAGATCAATAGGATCACCCATTTGCTCAAATTCAAGATCATGGCGTATTGCGTCACCCTCATCCTCCACAATCATGTTGTGCATGATCACACAAGCTGCCATCACCTCCCACAACGTCTCTTTGCAGTTCGTCGAACAACTGCAAAGCAGGCTTAGAGCACTCCAAATGCCCTCGACATCCTTTCTAGATTCTTTGTCTTTGGGCAAAGTGAGATCTTTTCTCACCCCTTGTCTCAAAGATGGTCTTGATGAAGGTCGCCTAGATAACATCACAAAGATAATAGCCCATGTTGTACTCATGGCCTTATATTTTAGTCTATGTTACTTTTATATGTTGATAGGTGTTTCTTTGGTTTGCTGCGGATAGATTCTCATGTCAACCTGCTGATTCGTTAATGTATTTGTTTTCCTGTAAAATTGCTCATATGTTGAATCTTACCTCGACAATTTGATGATTGTTGAGTTCATTACATTTGCAACAATAATTTTTGATGCAACTTTTTTGTTCTTAAGTTGTGTTGAAGTGCCTATCGTGGAGATAAACAAAATGCATGAAGGATCTATTGTAGGAGCTGTACTTTATCTGGCGATTGCCCGAATAACTATATGCATATTTTCGCATAAAACCTTATTTCTGTTTTTCTCTCTCTATTAGTTGTGTTATTTCCTTACAATTTTCTTTACTTGTGGTGTGTCATTAACTCTTTTGTACAATTTGCAGGGATTAAAGATTTGGCAATTTAGGCAGAAACGTTGCTCGAGATGCTGCAAGCCCACATGCCAATTGAATTCACAAGGATTCAACTTTCAGTTGAGACTGTAAGCCCACATGCCTGGCTGGAAATTTTCGATGTCACTAGTGAAAACATGAGAGAACAGAAAACAGGCCCATATATTTCCAACTACCGTCTAGTTCATGCTATGTACTGTGTACCATACATGATGCACCATTCAGTTTTTCAACTTTACTTCTAGGACTTTGGTTTTAGGTTTTTCTTTGTTTTGCTGGTGCAACTTTTGTACTACCCGAGTGACAAAATCTGCACTGATTTCTGGGAAATGTTCCCAGCGAAATCCCCTCCTTCGTGCTCCAATCAGTCTGTAACAAAATACTAATACTATTTGATTCTTCGGCTACGCTTGTTATACTCCTTGCGCTTTCCTTTTCGTATAATATAGGTTTGTCTTCAGTCAAACTTCCCAACTTTCCAAACACTTCACTTTGTACAGTCTTTGATGCATGACTTTGGCTATATCAAAATGCATGAATTGAACATGTATAAATGGTGTAGTCGTATTTTTCTTGCAAAATAATTTTATTTCATATATATGTATACTAATTTTATAAACATATAAAAAGTGAAAATTATAGTAAAAGTTTCTTTTTGACCATGGAAACTACAGGGCTTGCCCCCTCAACATACTTTATTGAAAGAAAAGAACAGCATAATATTTTATTGAAAGAAAAGAATGGCATATGTACATAAATAAAGTTCCACAAGTGAAACAAACAAAAATAGAAAACTAATCTAGTCTTATATTTTGGGAAAGAGGGAGTAAAAAAATATATCATTACTCACAGTTTCAAATCAATATCATTAGATTCATTGTGGAATATACTTTGTATATACTTGGTTGGTATTGTAGAAGTTTGTATTTTTAAATATATATTTGGTCATATTTTGTAAAGTTTGACCTGAAACAAGCCTATTGTGTAGTACTCCCTCCGTTTCAAAATTCTTATCTTAGATTTGTCTAAATACGGATGTATCAAGTCACGTTTTAGTATTAGATATATCCATATCTAGGCAAATCTAAGACAAGAATTTTGGGACGGAGGGAGTACGTAGAAAGAAACACTTGCCCATGAAGAGAAAAAAAAATCAAAACTTTCCACGGATTTACATCATAGGAATATATATTTGTCCGGAATTACTTGTTTTAGATTTGTTTGAACTAGGTTTGGCGTTTGATTCATAACATTGGCATTGAAATCTTTAGGAATTTTTTTCATTGGATGAATTTCTGATCTTGTTAGCAACTTTGCACGTTCTACTTGATCAGTCATCCAAATAGCGTCAAATTTATATCCACCCACAAGTGTTGCCAATATTTTTGGTCACTAGTTGGACGGTATTTCAAATAGGTTCAAAACACTATTGAGGGTGGGAGCGTATGCCTTATTATGGTCGCTTTGGCTATGTAGTTGTTTTTCATGACAAAAATGCTTCTCCTTTGCAGGCTATTTTTTGTTGTACGCACCCGCTTCGCACGTGGTCTATGCTACAACGAGCGAAGGTCCAGTCGCTGTTCAAGGCGATGTGTACGCGGTTGGAGCAGGTGGCTACGGAGGTTTTTACCAACATGGGTGGCAGCATAACCTCCATATCGGTTCATCTCACCTTTCGACATAGGCACCGTGATGCGGAGCATCCCTCAACTACCCGCACCGACACCCCATCACCACCGCAAACACCAAGAGGGCCAATGACAAGAGCACGTGCGCGCCACATCGAAAACGAGGTGAACTCTTTCCTATTCAAGTCTCGTTTGAATTCGTGTGAGGATTTGATTCTACCTCAAACGGAAACATTGTTCATTCTTAGGTACGAGGAAGTTGACCGCGAGAAGGAGAAGACGGAGCTGCGAGCCTTCATGGAGCGAGAGAAGGAAGGAGAGGTCGAGAAGAGTGAAGAAGGAGGAGGGGAGGAAAAACCCCCGGGACACCCCGGGTGCCCGGCCGTTTCGGCCCCGGGTGCCCGGCCCCTGCCTGGGCTGCGCCTCAGCCGGCCCCGGGTGCCCGGCCCCGGGTGCCCGGCCCTTTGGCCCCAGGTGCCCGGCCAGGAGCTGGGCCGCATCCCTAGCCAGCCCCGGGTGCCCGGGCCCTCAACCCCGGGTGCCCGGCCCCCCTCGCGCCGGCTCCCACGGACTTGGAGCCCCGGGTGCCCGGTCAGCCCCAGCCGGCCCCCTGACTAGGCCGGGTGCCCGACCCCTTTCCCCAGGTGCCCGGTCCCGCCTGAGCCGGTGCCTCTGTCCGGTCCGGGTGCCCGGCCCCTTCGCCCCGGGTGCCCGGACCACTCCGCGAGCCTGCATGCAAGATGGGGCTTTTGCCCTTGTAACCCTCTCCCCCTCTTATTTCGCCTCTAGACTATAAGTACCCCCTTCCTAGCTCACTTGGAGGGTTAGCAAAGATTAGACTAAGCATTGTGAGCCTTTGCTCCTTGTATCCCCCTCCTCTTAGGAGATCAAGCCCCTACCTAGGGAAGAATCCATTGGATTGTCAAGGCCTCCTCTTGGAGAAGATCATCAAGACCTCACCTAGTGGGAAGAATTTACCAAGTGCTACTCTCCTTGTATTGATCTTGTAATCTTGTGGATCTCATGTGTGCTACTCTAGTGGATGTGATATTTGGGTTTGTTTGAGAGTCTTGTTCTTGGTGTTCTTGAGTGTTTTCCTCCTTTCCCCCTCCAAGTGTGAAAAGATCCTTCCTAGGGTTTGACCCTACAACATCTTGGTATCAGAGCCAGGTTTATTCACATCTTGGAGTCCCATCCCCCCATTTGCTAGCTTGATTTTGTTGTTTTTCGTCCAAAACCGAAAATCCCCACAAATATAGCCCCCAAATTTTTTTCTTGCAATTTGTTGGATCTTGTGAGATTTGGTTGTTTTGGTCCATGGATTTGATGTTTGGCAAGTGGATCTAGCCCCTCCCCAACAATCCCATATATACCATAGTTGGGATTGAAGACGACACGATTCTCTCATAGGTAGGTGCACAAGCGTATCTTGCCCATTTGAGCAATCGAGCTAGTGTCTCTTGAGCATTCGCACAACAAGAGCATTTTCCGTGGTTGCACATTTTGAGCTCACCCCTTGGTTGTGAGGATCCCATCTATCTTCCGTGCGTGTGTACCTAGTGATACCTTTGGGTTTTATCTATTTGCTTTACTTGTATTTTTGTGAACCTTCTCAACCTTATCGATATCTTTACTAACATTTGCTTGAAATCTTTGCCACCATCCTAACCGAGCTACTCCATAAGCCTCTTACTTGTAGGTGTGAGAAACAAACCCGAATCCAATTCTCCTATTGTGGCATTACATTGAGTGACACTTGTTACATCCTCAATCCTCGGAGAAGGTAACTTTGGTATTGTTCTCTCACTGTCCTACTCACCCCACTTGGTTATGATGGATAGGACACACTCGTCGGCGAACCCACTTTTCGAGAAACAAGGTGGTGATAATGACTATGTCACCAAGAACCACTTCATCACGCAACGAGCGCTACATCAAGAGAAGCTCCCCAAGCTCAAGTCCGCGACTTCCACGAGCTACTACGACCTCGACACCAACCACGAGCTTCCTTTCTATGGAACTCAAGACCCCGAGAGTGCAAGATGGACGACTACCTCAAGCTACATCAAGTCCCTTCCGAAGACCAAGTGAAGCGCGCCTCAAGTACCTTCCACGATTACGCATCGACATGGTGGCTTCATACACCTTCGACGACCTTCGTCACGAGTTGGCCCAAGATGAAGAAAGTTATGCGGCGAGCATTTTTGCCTTCCACCTACATGGAACATCTTCAACGCCAAGTGGAGAACACCATCCAAGGATCCAAGTCCCTCGACGAGTACTTCCTCGAGATGAAGACAACCTTGCGATGAGCCGGTGTGGACGACCCCATTTGGATAAAGTTCTACTTCATGATGGGATTGAACAACGACATCTCCAAGATTATCTTCCTCGAGAACTACAAGTCCCTCGACGACAACTACATTGGTGCTCTCAAGGCGGAACAAGAACTTATGAAGGCCAAGACTTCTCCACCCCAAGCACACTTATCAAAGACCAACCTCAAGGACAGTGAGCGTGAGGCTAGTACCACCACGTTGTCCAAGGCCGACAAGATCCAAGACTACGCTCCCAAGTTCAACTCCACCGCCATCCCTCTTTGTGGCATTGATGACGCCGAGTCTACTTCGACTATTTTTCAAGACGGTGCGGCGACGAGTACAACTATGGAGACCCTCAAGGAGCAAGCTTTGAAGGCGAGCGACACGGTGGCGAGCAAGCATGATGCTTCCACCTTTGTAGGCAAGAGTGATGATGTGCCATCTTCGGCCTTCATCCACGGCGACGACGGCGAGAAGGTTGAGCATGGGACTATCCCTTCAACCAAGGCGGCGATAGGCGTTGAGCATGCAGACATTTGCACCAACATCTCTCCGACACTCACATATGAAGAGATGCCCCAAATCCCATGTGAGGAGAGCCACTACCACATGAGTGACATGAGTGACTCCACCATATGTGACTTTGAGTGCATTTCCTATGAGAGGATGAGTGTGACCACCACTAGCCCCACACTTGAGAGCATGCCACACATCCTATGTGAGGTTGAGAGCCATTTGAGTGACTCCACTACCCATATGAGTGAGTGCATCCTTAAGGGAGTGCGTGAGCCACAACACTTAGTGAGTGAGGTAGTTGACACGGCATGTTACGCCACTATGATTTCTAACAACTTAACCTCTACTCCGAATGTGTTTTCTTTGGTGCTAGGTCTCCTACATGACGACATGCCTATACTCGACGAGTCCATACCTCCAATGGAGATGACGATGGCCATGGTGGATGATGATGCACCCCCACATGGTTCCATCAAGATGAAGATAACAATGAGTGGATCTTCGACACCTCACCTACCACACATGAGCGATGCTTCAAAGGTAACATAGGTGATGGTGCTTCTCTTGTCCCACTAGTGGACTCGCTTGACATTGATTGCTCACATGATGATGATCACCTTATGGATTCACCACATACTATGTTTTCTACATGCTTAGATATGCCACCTATTTATGATGAATATGATGATGAGCATGTTGATTTGCCTAGTTGTGATACCATGCTCCATAGGATATCTTGTAAAAATTCGAGAGGTCACGTCATGTTTGACAATCCATTAAACTTGTCATATGCTATGGGTGAGATTTCCCATAATTGTTTGCATCATATGCATGACAATGCTCTAGATATCACTAGTGACGCTTTCCACAATTTGAGTCTCCATTATGCTATACATAATGACAAACCTCTCATGATGGATGAAATGTTTCTATATCACGCATCTCACTTATTTGAGCATTGGCTATTTTGTGCAAACCAACACACGCACATGCACATCATAAGGGATGATGTGTACATATACCACGCACACACAATTTTGTTAGGGAACGTAGTAATTTCAAAAAATTTCCTACGCACACACAAGATCATGGTGATGGCATAGCAACGAGAGGGGAGAGTGTTGTCTACGTACCCTCGTAGACCATTAAGCGGAAGCGTTATGACAACGCGGTTGATGTAGTCGTATGTCTTCACGATCCGACCGATCCAAGCACCGAACGTATTGCACCTCCGTGTTCAGCACATGTCCAACTCGATGACGTTCCCCGGGCTCCAATCCAGCAAAGTGTCGGGGATGAGTTCCGTCAGCACGACAGCGTGGTGACGATGATGATGTTCTACTGGCGCAGGGCTTCGCCTAAACTCCGCGACGATATAACCGAGGTGGAATATGGTGGAGGGGGGCACCGCACACGGCTAAGGAACGATCCGTAGATCAACTTGTGTGTCTCTAGGGTGCCCCCCGCCCCCGTATATAAAGGAGCAAGGGGGGAGGCCGGCCGGCCCTTGTGGGCGCGCCAAGGAGGAGGAGTCCTCCTCCTAGTAGGAGTAGGACTCCCCCTTTCCTACTCCTACTAGGAGGGGGAAAGGAAGGGGGAGAGGGGGAAGGAAAGAGGGGGGCACCGCCCCCCTCCTAGTCTAATTCGGACCAGAGGGAGAGGGGGCGCGCGGCCCACCCTGGCCGCCCCTCTCTCTTTCCACTAAGGCCCATGTGGCCCATTAACTCTCCTGGGGGGGGGTTCCGGTAACCCTCCGGCACTCCGGTTTTCTCCGAAATCACCCGGAACACTTCCGGTGTCCGAATATAGTCGTCCAATATATCAATCTTTATGTCTCAACCATTTTGAGACTCCTCATCATGTCCGTGATCACATCCGAGACTCCGAACAAACTTCGGTACATCAAAACTTATAAACTCATAATAAAACTGTCATCGTAACATTAAGCGTGCGGACCCTACGGGTTCGAGAACTATGTAGACATGACCTAGAACTATTCTCGGTCAATAACCAATAGTGGAACCTGGATGTTCATATTGGTTCCTACATATTCTACGAAGATTTTTATCGGTCAAACCGCATAACAACATACGTTGTTCCCTTTGTCATCGGTATGTTACTTGCCCGAGATTCGATCATCGGTATCCAATACCTAGTTCAATCTCGTTACCGGCAAGTCTCTTTACTCGTTCCGTAATACATCATTTCGTAACTAACTCATTAGTTACAATGCTTGCAAGGCTTAAGTGATGAGTATTACCGAGAGGGCCCAGAGATACCTCTCCGACAATCGGAGTGACAAAACCTAATCTCGAATTATGCCAACTCAACATGTACCTTTGGAGACACCTGTAGAGCACCTTTATAATCACCCAGTTACGTTGTGACGTTTGGCAGAACACAAAGTGTTCCTCCGGTAAACGGGAGTTGCACAATCTCATAGTTGTAGGAACTTTGTATAAGTCATGATGAAAGCAATAGCAACATACTAAACGATCAAGTGCTAAGCTAACGAAATGGGTCAAGTCAATCACATCATTCTCCTAATTATGTGATCCCATTAATCAAATGACAACACATGTCTATGGTTAGGAAACATAACCATCTTTGATCAATGAGCTAGTCAAGTAGAGGCATACTAGTGACACTATGTTTGTCTATGTATTCACACATGTATCATGTTTCCGGTTAATACAATTCTAGCATGAATAATAAACATTTATCATGATATGAGGAAATAAATAATAACTTTATTATTGCCTCTAGGGCATATTTCCTTCAGTCTCCCACTTGCACTAGAGTCAATAATCTTAGATTACATAGTAATGATTCTAACACCCATGGAGTCTTGGTGCTGATCATGTTTTGCTCGTGAGAGAGGCTTAGTCAACGGGTCTGCAACATTCATATCCGTATGTATCTTTCAAATCTCTATGTCTCCCACGTGGACTTGGTCTCGAATGGAATTGAAGCATCTCTTGATGTGCTTGGTCCTCTTGTGAAATCTGGATTCCTTTGCCAAGGCAATTGCACCAGTATTGTCACAGAAGATCTTCATTGGTCCCGATGCACTAGGTATAACACCTAGATCGGAAATGAACTCCTCCACACTCCTTCATTTGCTGCTTCCGAAGCAGCTATGTACTCTGCTTCACATGTAGATCCCGCCACGACGCTTTGTTTAGAACTGCACCAACTTACAGCTCCATCGTTTAATAAAAATACGTATCCGGTTTGTGATTTAGAATCGTCCGGATCAGTGTCAAAGCTTGCATCGACGTAACCATTTACGACTAGCTCTTTGTCACCTCCATATACGAGAAACATATCCTTAGTCCTTTTCAGGTATTTCAGGATGTTCTTGACCGCTGTCCAGTGACCCACTCCTGGATTACTTTGGTACCTCCCTGCCAAACTAATAGCAAGGCACACATCAGGTCTGGTACACAGCATTGCATACATGATAGAGCCTATGGCTGAAGCATAGGGAACTCCTTTCATTTTCTCTCTATCTTCTACAGTGGTCGGGCATTGAGTCTGATTCAACTTTATACCTTGTAATATAGGCAAGAACCCTTTCTTCGCCTGATCCATATTGAACCTTTTCAACACTTTATCAAGGTACGTGCATTGTGAAAGTCCAATGAAGCGTCTTGATCTATCTCTATAGATCTTAATGCCCAATATGTAAGCAGCTTCACCGAGGTCTTTCATTGAAAAACTTTTATTCAAGTATCCTTTTATGCTATTCAGAAATTCTATATCATTTCCAATCAACAATATGTCATCCACATATAATATTAGAAATGCTACAGAGCTCCCACTCACTTTCTTATAAATACAGGCTTCTCCAAAAGTATGTATAAAACCATATGCTTTGATCACACTATCAAAGCGTTTATTCCAACTCCGAGAGGCTTGCACCAGACCATAGATTGATCGCTGGAGCTTGCACACTTTGTTAGCTCCCTTAGGATCGAAAAAACCTTCCGGTTGCATCATATACAACTCTTCTTCCAGAAATCCATTCAGAAATGCAGTTTTGACATCCATCTGCCAAATTTCATAATCATAAAATGCGGCAATCGCTAACATGATTCGGACAGACTTAAGCATCGCTACGGGTGAGAAAGTCTCATCATAGTCAACCCCTTGAACTTGTCGAAAACCTTTCGCAACAAGTCGAGCTTTATAGACAGTTACATTACCGTCAGTGTCAGTCTTCTTCTTAAAGATCCATTTATTCTCAATGGCTTGCCGATCATCGGGCAAGTTAACCAAAGTCCATACTTTGTTCTCATACATGGATCCCATCTCAGATTTCATGGCTTCTAGCCATTTTGCGGAATCTGGGCTCATCATTGCTTCCTCATAGTTTGTAGGTTCATCATGGTCAAGTAACATGACTTCCAGAATAGGATTACCGTACCACTCTGGTGCAGATTTTTTTCTGGTAGACCTATGAGGTTCAGTAGAAACTTGATCTGAAGTTTCATGATCAATATCATTATCTTCCTCACTAATTGGTGTAGATGTCACAGGAACTGATTTCTGTGATGAACTACTTTCCAATAAGGGAGCAGACATAGTTATCTCATCAAGTTCTACTTTCCTCCCACTCACTTCTTTCGAGAGAAACTCTTTTTCTAGAAAGGATCCATTCTTAGCAATGAATGTCTTGCCTTCGGATCTGTGATAGAAGGTGTACCCAACAGTCTCTTTTGGGTATCCTATGAGGACACATTTCTCCGATTTGGGTTCGAGCTTATCTGGTTGAATTTTCTTCACATAAGCATCGCAGCCCCACACTTTAAGAAACGACAACTTTGGTTTCTTGCCAAACCACAGTTCATAAGGCGTCGTCTCAACGGATTTTGATGGTGCCCTATTCAATGTGAATGCAGCCGTCTCTAAAGCATAACCCCAAAACGATAGCGGTAAATCAGTAAGAAACATCATAGATCGCACCATATCTAGTAAAGTACGATTACGATGTTCGGACACACCATTTTGTTGTGGTGTTCCGGGTGGCGTGAGTTGCGAAACTATTCCGCATTATTTCAAATGTAAACCAAACTCGTAACTCAAATATTCTCCTCCACGATCAGATTGTAGAAACTTAATTTTCTTGTTACGATGATTTTCCACTTCACTCTGAAATTCTTTGAACTTTTCAAATGTTTCAGACTTGTGTTTCATTAAGTAGATATACCCATATCTGCTCAAATCATCTGTGAAGGTGAGAAAATAACGATATCCGCCATGAGCTTCAATATTCATCGGTCCACATACATCTGTATGTATGATTTCCAACAAATCTTTTGCTCTCTCCATAGTACCGGAGAACGGTGTTTTAGTCATCTTGCCCATGAGGCACGGTTCGCAAGTACCAAGTGATTCATAATCAAGTGATTCCAAAAGTCCACCAGTATGGAGTTTCTTCATGCACTTTACACCGATATGACCTAAACGGCAGTGCCACAAATAAGTTGCACTATCATTATCAACTCTGCATCTTTTGGCTTCGACATTATGAATATGTGTATCACTACTATCGAGATTCAATAAAAATAGACCACTCTTCAAGGGTGCATGACCATAAAAGATATTACTCATATAAATAGAACAACCATTATTCTCTGATTTAAATGAATAACCATCTCGCATCAAACAAGATCCAGATATAATGTTCATGCTCAACGCTGGCACCAAATAACAATTATTCAGGTCTAAAACTAATCCCTAAGGTAGATGTAGAGGTAGCGTGCCGACCGCGATCACATCGACTTTGGAACCGTTTCCCACGCGCATCGTCACCTCGTCCTTGGCCAGTGCTCGCTTATTCCGTAGTCCCTGTTTCGAGTTGCAAATATTAGCAACAGAACCAGTATCAAATACCCAGGTGCTATTATGAGCTCTAGTTAGGTACACATCAATAACATGTATATCACATATACCTTTGTTCACTTTGCCATCCTTCTTATCCGCCAAATACTTGGCAGTTCCGCTTCCAGTGACCAGTTTGCTTGCAGTAGAAGCACTCATTTTCAGGCTTAGGTCCAGACTTGGGTTTCTTCTCTTGAGAAGCAACTTGCTTGCTGTTCTTCTTGAAGTTCCCCTTCTTCTTCCCTTTGCCCTTTTTCTTGAAACTAGTGGTCTTGTTGACCATCAACACTTGATGCTCCTTCTTGATTTCTACCTCCGCAGCCTTTAGCATTGCGAAGAGCTCGGGAATTGTTTTGTTCATCCCTTGCATATTATAGTTCATCACGAAGCTCTTGTAGCTTGGTGGCAGTGATTGGAGAATTCTGTCAATGACGCTATCATCCGGAAGATTAACTCCCAGTTGAATCAAGTGATTATTATACCCAGACATTTTGAGTATATGCTCACTGACAGAACTATTCTCCTCCATCTTGCAGCTGTAGAACTTATTGGAGACTTCATATCTCTCAATCCGGGCATTTGCTTGAAATATTAACTTCAACTCCTGGAACATCTCATATGCTCCATGACGTTCAAAACGTCGTTGAAGACCCGGTTCTAAGCCGTAAAGCATGGCACACTGAACTATAGAGTAGTCATCAGCTTTGCTCTGCCAGACGTTCACAACATCTGGCGTTGCTCCTGCAGCAGGCCTGGCACCCAGCGGTGCTTCCAGGACGTAATTCTTCTGTGCAGCAATGAGGATAATCCTCAAGTAACGGACCCAGTCCGTGTAATTGCTACCATCATCTTTCAACTTTGCTTTCTCAAGGAACGCATTAAAATTGAACGGAACAACAGCACGAGCCATCTATCTACAACAAACATAGACAAGCAAAATACTATCAGGTACTAAGTTCATGATAAATTTAAGTTCAATTAATCATATTACTTAAGAACTCCCATGTAACGCCCCGAGACCGACGCTCCAGAAGACTTCCAGCTATTCCGAGTTTCGTCGTGTGATTTGTTTTATTTGTTGCATTCATCCTTGCATCATGTGCATTGCATCATGCCATCATATCATTAATTTTTAAAACCTCAACTAAATAAATTGTATGGATTTTTCGATCCATTTAAACCGAGGGAACTCACATGGTGACTTCTCTTTATAACATATCCTCCAATATTAGGGAGCTATATTAAATATTTCTTTATTTTGGAATTACCAAAACACACTTACAAAATAATTTCGTTCCTTTTCTGCTTCAAGTTTGGTCTCCAACGTTGTCCAATAATTTATTTCATCATTTTCCGGAGCTCCACCAAAAATCCAAACATTTTTGGACCTTCCCAAACCTCACTTCCTATTCAAATCATTTGAATTTAAATCAAATGAGTTTGAATTTAATCTTTCAATCATGGCCTTTCTATTTTTCTCGGAACAAACTCATTTTTGCGAGTCCGAAAAAATAATCCCCGTGTCCAACTTCTTCCCCTAACCCCTCTTTCTTTTCTTTCCTATCTCTGTTTTGTTTTTATTTTCTTTAGAGAGGGAGAAGAGAGCCTTGCAGCCCAGCCGGCCTCTTAGGCCCGGCCAACCTAAGCCGGCCCAAGGCCCAGCCGGTGCCCCTCTAACCCTAGCCGCAGCGCCCGATCCCCATCTCTCCCTCTCGTCTCCCTCTCCTCCCTCGCGCCGCCAGGAGCCATCTCTCCCTCGTTCCCCCGCATCTCTCGCTCGATCCCCCTCCTCTCGCCCTCTCCCTCGAGCTCCAACGGCGACCGCGTCGCCAGGCCGCCGCCCGCTCCTCCCTCGACCCCGCCAGAAGCGAGCGCTGCCGAGCAGCTCCTTCGCCTCCGCTTCATCGCCGTCCTCCATGGCGTCGCCTCCCCAAGCTTCGCCCCGCCGGATCCACGTCGTCGCCCCCGTCTCGAGCCCCGCCGACGTCCAGCCTCCTCGACCTCGACCTCGACCTCCTCTGCTTCCCTCGTCCTCGCTCGATCTCGAGCAGGGGAGCAGGCACGTCATCGCTCCCTCTGCCATGGAGCTCGCGTCCCCTCGCGTCGCGCCGCCGGTCTCCTCTTCGAGCACGAGCTCCACCTTCCCTGCTGCACGTCAAGGCCGATGCCGACCGCATCGTCCAACGCCAAGTCCCGGCCTCCTCTGCTTTGTGGCGACCACCACCATGGCCGCGGCTACCATTAACCAACCGCGCGGCTCGCCCCCTGTCTCGGTCGTGCCAAGTTCCCTGCTCCGCCTCCACACGCCGCCCGCACACGCTACCAACAGCCAGCAGCTCGAGCTGCCTCCATGCATCTCCGGTGACCTCCCGAGGCAGGGCCTTGACGAGTCCCTCGATGCCCTCCAGATGTGTCAATGCCTTTGTTTGAACCATGTACAACTACACGGTGATGCGCCAAGTACCCCTTCGGATCGCCAAGTTCATCTACGAAAACATGTACCATCTACCGTTGCCCGAAGACCCGTGTACCACTACCGACGCCGTGTACGACTACTTCCCACAACAATAATTGAACAACTACTTCCACTACGCCCGAATACCGTGGATGCGACAAGTTCCTCTCCGGACATGTACGACTACCGTTGCCAAGATCGCGAGTACCTCTACCGTCGCCGTGAACAACTACTTCCCTCGACGACTCGAACCGCTCCGAAAACGCACGCTTCAAAGGTATAACCGCCGAGAACGACCGCCGTGGACCGAATGCATGTGTTGTATGAGATGCACCCTATGTTTGCACCGTGCCCGTTTGCTTCATGCACGTTCCTCCTCGTTCGCCATGCCGATGAACCGTGGGAACCCGGTAACCGGGATCACCCCACCATCTCTAGCACGTTCCGCACATACGCACGCCTCCTTTTGCACCGGTATCTCCATGAGTTACCGGGACCGGAATGTTGCCGTGGCACCATTTTTGTTTCGCCGCCGTGGCACCCTTTCGTTCCGCCATGGTGACCAAATGCTTCATAACATGCTCATGTCAACATTTTCATAAAATTGCATAAAACTTGTATATGTCATCCGCATCATGATAACAACATTTAAAATGTTTAAACTTGTTGCATTAAATTGCTAAATGCATATGGGGATTTACCGGATTTGTTGTTTTTATATCCTGCCCCATTTAAATTGTTTAGATGGTATAGTTTATATTATGCTTCACCTCTTGCCATGTTTAACAACAGTTAATATTGTTGGATAGCTTAAACGAGAGATAACTAAATAATTGATGTGGTGTTCCGTCAACATGCACCTCGTTGCATATTGAGCTCCACTTAACTTGTAGTATTGTTTGTTGCACTTTGCCATGCCATGCCTCATTAAACCGGACATGCATCATACTTGATTGTGCATCATGCCATGTTGATGTGCTGGTCGTTTACTATGTTGCTTGCTTCTTTCCGGTGTTGCTTCTTCGGGTTGGTTCCGATAACGTCGAGGTTGTGAGGATCCGTTCGTCTACGTCCGTTTGTCTTCTTCATGGACTCGTTCTTCTTCCTTGCAGGATTTCAGGCAAGATGATCATACCCTCGAAATCACCACTATCTTTGCTATGCTAGTTTGCTCGCTCTTTTGCTATGCCAATGCTACGATGCCTACCATTTGCTTGTCAGCCTCCCAAATTGCCATGTCAAACCTCTAACCCACCATGTCCTAGCAAACCGTTGATTGGCTATGTTACCGCTTTGCTCAGCCCCTCTTATAGCGTTGTTAGTTGCAGGTGAAGATTGAAGTTTGTTCCTTGTTGGAACATGGAGATGTTGTTCCTTGTTGGAACATGTTTACTTGTTGGGATATCACAATATATCTTATTTAATTAATGCATCTATATACTTGGTAAAGGGTGGAAGGCTCGGCCTTATGCCTGGTGTTTTGTTCCACTCTTGCCGCCCTAGTTTCCGTCATATCGGTGTTATGTTCCTGGATTTTGCGTTCCTTACACGGTTGGGCTATAATGGGAACCCCTTGACAGTTCGCCTTAAGTAAAGCTCCTCCAGCAATGCCCAACATTGGTTTTACCATTTGCACTAACAACCTACCACCTTCCCTTGGGTTCTGCAGACTCAAGGGTCATCTTTATTCTAACCCCCCCGGGCCAGTGCTCCTCTGAGTGTTGGTCCGAACTAGAGCCCTGTGCAGCGCCCCCTCGGGGAAACTCGAGGTTTGGTTTTAGTTGTACGGATTGCTCATCTGAGTGTGCCCTGAGAAAGAGATATGTGCAGCTCCTATCGGGATTTGTCGGCACATTCGGGCGGTGTTGCTGGTTTAGTTTTACCCTGTCGAAATGTCTTGTTGTACCGGGATACCGAGTCTGATCGGAATGTCTCGGGTGGAGGTCTATTCCTTCGTTGACCGTGAGAGCTTGTTATGGGCTAAGTTGGGACACCCCTGCAGGGTATTATCTTTCGAAAGCCGTGCCTGCGGTTATGGGCAGATGGGAATTTGTTAACGTCCGGTTGTAGAAAACCCGAAGTTGACCTTAATTAAAATACATCAACCACGTGTGTAACCGTGATGGTCTCTTCTCGGCGGAGTCCGGGAAGTGAACACGGTGTTGGAGTTATGCTTGACGTAGGTTGCTATAGGATCACTTCTTGATCATACTTTTATCGACCGTGCTTTGCTTTCTCTTCTCGCTCTCATTTGCGTATGTTAGCCACCATATATGCTAGTCGCTTGCTGCAGCTCCACTTCATTACTCCATCCTTCCTATAAGCTTAAATAGTCTTGATCGCGAGGGTGCGAGATTGCTGAGTCCCCGTGGCTCACAGATACTTCCAAAACTAGTTTGCAGGTGCCTATGTTACCGTGCAGATGACGCAACCAAGCTCCAGGAGGAGCTCGATGAAGATCTTGCCCTTTGTGTTGTTTCGTTCTAGTTGATCAGTAGTGGAGCCCAGTTGGGGTCGATCGGGGACCTTTGTCGCATTTGGGGTTCTTCTTTTATTTTGGTTCCGTAGTCGGAACTTGATTGTATCTGGATGATGTAATGCTTTATTCATGTAATTATGTGAAGTGGCGATTGTAAGCCAACTATGTACCTCTTTCCCTTATGTATTACATGGGTTGTGTGAAGATTACCTCACTTGCGACATTGCTTTCAATGCGGTTATGCCTCTAAGTCGTGCTTCGACACGTGGGAGATATAGCCGCATTGAGGGCGTTACATCCCACTTAGATAGATATCTCTCTAGTCATCTAAGTGATTATGTGATCCAAATCAACTAAACCATAACCGATCATCACGTGAGATGGAGTAGTTTTCAATGTGAACATCACTATGTTGATCATATCTACTATATGATTCATGCTCGACCTTTCGGTCTCTGTGTTTCGAGGCCATATCTGCATATGCTAGGCTCGTCAAGTATAACCTGAATATTCTGCGTGTGCAAAACTGGCTTGCACCCGTTGTAGATGGACATAGAACTTATCACACCTGATCATCACATGGTGTCTGGGCACGACGAACTTTGGCAACGGTGCATATTCAGGGAGAACACTTCTTGATAATTTTTAGTGAGAGATCATCTTAAAATGCTACCGCCAATCAAAGAAAGATAAGATGCATAAAGGATAAACATCACATGCAATCAATATAAGTGATATGATATGGCCATCATCATCTTGTGCTTGTGATCTCCATCTCCGAAGCACCGTCGTGATCACCATCGTCACCGGCGCGACACCTTGATCTCCATCATAGCATCGTTGTCGTTTACGCCATCTATTGCTTCTACGACTATCGCTACCGCTTAGTGATAAAGTAAAGCAATTACAGAGCGTTTGCATTTCATACAATAAAGCGACAACCATATGGCTCCTGCCAGTTGCCGATAACTTCGGTTACAAAACATGATCATCTCATAAAATAAATATGACATCACGTCTTGACCATATCACATCAGAACATGCCCTGCAAAAACAAGTTAGACGTCCTCTACTTTGTTGTTGCAAGTTTTACGTGGCTGCTACGGGCTTAGCAAGAACCGTTCTTACCTACGCATCAAAACCACAACGATAGTTCGTCAAGTCAGTGCTGTTTTAACCTTCGCAAGGACCGGGCGTAGCCACACTCGGTTTAACTAAAGTTGGAGAAACTGACACCCGCCAGCCACCTGTGTGCAAAGCACGTCGGTAGAACCAGTCTCGCGTAAGCGTACGCGTAATGTCGGTCCGGGCCGCTTCATCCAACAATATCGCCGAACCAAAGTATGACATGCTGGTAAGCAGTATGACTTGTATCGCCCACAACTCACTTGTGTTCTACTCGTGCATATAACATCAACGCATAAAACCTGGCTCTGATACCATTGTTAGGGAACGTAGTAATTTCAAAATTTTTCCTACGCACACGCAAGATCATGGTGATGGCATAGCAACGAGAGGGGAGAGTGTTGTCTACGTACCCTCGTAGACCGTTAAGCAGAAGCGTTATGATAATGCGGTTGATGTAGTCGTACGTCTTCACGATCCGACCGATCCAAGCACCGAACGTACGACACCTCCGTGTTCAGCACACGTCCAGCTCGATGACGTTTCCTAGGCTCCAATCCAGCAAAGTGTCGGGGATGAGTTCCGTCAGCACGACGGCGTGGTGACGATGATGATGTTCTACCGGCGCAGGGCTTCGCCTAAACTCCGCGACGATATAACTGAGGTGGAATATGGTGGAGGGGGGCACCGCACAGGGCTAAGGAACGATCCGTAGATCAACTTGTGTGTCTCTAGGGTGCCCCCCCGCCCCCATATATAAAGGAGCAAGGGGGAGGCCGGCCGACCCTTGTGGGCGCGTCAAGGAGGAGGAGTCCTCCTCCTAGTAGGAGTAGGACTCCCCCTTTCCTACTCCTACTAGGAGGGGGAAAGGAAGGGGGAGAGGGGGAAGGAAAGAGGGGGGCGCCGCCCCCCTCCTAGTCCAATTCGGACCAGAGGGAGAGGGGGCGCGCGGCCCACCCTGGCCGCCCCTCTCTCTTTCCACTAAGGCCCATGTGGCCCATTAACTCTCCCAGGGGGGTTCCGGTAACCCTCCGGCACTCTGGTTTTCTCCGAAATCACCCGGAACACTTCCGGTGTCCGAATATAGTCGTCCAATATATCAATCTTTATGTCTTGACCATTTCGAGACTCCCCGTCATGTCCGTGAGCACATCCGGGACTCCGAACAAACTTCGGTACATCAAAACTTTTAAACTCATAATAAAACTGTCATCGTAACGTTAAGCGTGCGGACCCTACGGGTTCGAGAATTATGTAGACATGACCTAGAACTATTCTCGGTCAATAACCAATAGTGGAACCTGGATGTTCATGTTGGTTCCTACATATTCTATGAAGATTTTTATCGGTCAAACCGCATAACAACATACGTTGTTCCCTTTGTCATCGGTATGTTACTTGCCCGAGATTCGATCGTCGGTATCCAATACCTAGTTCAATCTCGTTACCGTCAAGTCTCTTTACTCGTTCCATAATACATCATTTCGTAACTAACTCATTAGTTACAATGCTTGCAAGGCTTAAGTGATGAGTATTACCGAGAGGGCCCAGAGATACCTTTCCGACAATCGGAGTGACAAAACCTAATCTCGAATTATGCCAACTCAACATGTACCTTTGGAGACACCTGTAGAGCACCTTTATAATCACCCAGTTACGTTGTGACATTTGGTAGCACACAAAGTGTTCCTCCGGTAAACGGGAGTTGCACAATCTCATAGTTGTAGGAACTTTGTATAAGTCATGAAGAAAGCAATATCAACATACTAAACGATCAAGTGCTAAGCTAACGGAATGGGTTAAGTCAATCACATCATTCTCCTAATGATGTGATCCCATTAATCAAATGACAGCACATGTCTATGGTTAGGAAACATAACCATCTTTGATCAATGAGCTAGTCAAGTAGAGGCATACTAGTGACACTATGTTTGTCTATGTATTCACACATGTATCATGTTTCCGGTTAATACAATTCTAGCATGAATAATAAACATTTATCATGATATGAGGAAATAAATAATAACTTCATTATTGCCTCTAGGGCATATTTCCTTCAAATTTTCCCTTTGTCTTTGTTGTGTGTAGGTACTCACGTATACTCGTCAACGTCTCAATCCCACAAGTTGACAAAACGAGCTCTTGAGAGCAATGATGACTTGGGATCCCATGGTTTACCCTTACCACCGCTCCCTTCGCGCAAGGACTACGCGCATCTCTTTTACTTGGCTCTCACACGGCTATGGGCTATCTACCGCTTGTCACCTTATGCCCATACTATCGTGTTCAATTTGCATGTTATGCCTCGTTACATGACTTTGCCATGCAATTGTGACCCTTGCTTGCATTTACCCATGATGCACCATTATGATATTCCTATGTGTATTTGCATGCTTGGTGGAGATCGTTGCTGCTTTTGCCATGTTTATCATGTGCCTCATGCTATTGTTGATTCTTGTGATGGGAGAGTCATGATGTTACATTGCTATTTACATAGAACTTCTTGCCAACACCATGAGCCTACTTTCCTCATATCTTCTTTTCATGATTGTGATATGTCATGTGCATTATATATACCCACTATTTGCACCCATGACATGCTTGCCATGATTCCTCCTAGTATGTTGCATCTTCACACTACTAGCTTGCTTGACTTGATTGCTATGATTGCTTGCTTGGTTGCATCACCCATGTTCCACTCTTACTCGCTTTCTTGGGTTGATGACATATATGTTCATGCCTCTCACATGATATATCTTGATCATTGTCTCTTGTGTCCATTAGTTGCCTCTTTCATATCTACTTGTATTGAGTGAAACCATACTATGCTTATTGATATTGGAGACTTTGACACTTTACTTGTGATGCATGCTTGTTTGATTGAGCCGATTGCATTTGGTTGTTCTCGCATCATATGCCTCCATACTATGCAATACTACCTTGTCATTTCTTACGATGAGCATTATGCATACACTTGTTGGGTATCTTACCACACGAATGATAGATTTGGCCCTTCTGCTAACCTCATTTGTTTTTCCAAGTGTTTGTCATGTTCTTTCATTTTGAAGGATTTACAAGGCGGTACCACCACGAGACATATTGGTTATGTGAAGGCATACAAGATGCGCGACTCCATCATCCTTGAGAAAGTCCTAAAGGTGACCTCCTTCCCTTTGAGCCATCCTCAAATACGCACATTGGATGGGTCACTCTTTCATTGTTGTTTCCTTCTTGTTATCTACATGACACATCTCGCAAACGGAGGAGCGACATTGGAGATTGGCTCTATGGACCTTCAAGTTGAGGAGCGCTCACACTTATTGGTTGCACCTTCGGAACTCCACTCATGCGACGACATCGAGCTTTGGTACATCAACACTCCTTTGACTTTTTGTACCACAACCTCCATATTGGTTGATTATGCTTCCACATGTCATGCTCGATGGACATCTCATACTCACCGCAAGTTTGCACCCTATGCATGGACTGACACACATTATGATTGCCTTGTTGCATCTCGTATTCCCATGATATTTGAGCTTGTGCATTTCCTTAGCAAATTTGTTGTGATCTTCCTTGATGGCATATTTATACATCATGATCTTATTGCCTACCATCAATTACATGATAACTTTTTCATATTGAGCATCCATTGCCATATTCATGCTATTGATAAACCGTCTCACTATGACATCATTTTGCACCGTGGTTGCATTGATCATATTCACAACACATTTGTGTGCACAATGAATGCTTTTGCTCCCATGAACGCTTTGCATCTCATTCTATTTCATCTTGATAAGCTTCATGTGCTTTGCCATGAACAATCTTGCCGCACGGACTCATTCGTACTTAATGGACAATTTGTATGTGCTAACCATTGTATTTCCGAGTGTTGTTTGTGTTTTCTCTTTTTGCACGTATACTCCTACGGCGTCACCTTGGAGTGCTTGGATTGCGCCATGACTTCCACTTCGTCCAACTACAAGTTCATCCACGCCAACCGTTTCCGTGGTGATGAGGATCATGATCCGAGGTCAGATCTCTCCCAAGGGGGGGGGGAGATGATGTGGAGCATCCCTCAACTACCCGCACCGACACTCCATCACCACCGCAAACACTAAGAGGGCCAATGAAAAGAGCACATGCGCGCCACATCGAAAACGAGGTGAACTCTTTCCTATTCAAGTCTCGTTTGAATTCGTGTGAGGATTGGATTCTACCTCGAACGGAAACATTGTTCATTCTTAGGTACGAGGAAGTTCACCGCGAGAAGGAGAAGACGGAGCTGCGAGCCTTCATGGAGCGAGAGAAGGAAGGAGAGGTCGAGAAGAGTGAAGAAGGAGGAGGGGAGGAAAAACCCCCGGGACACCCCGGGTGCCGGGCCCCTGCCTGGGCTGCGCCTCAGCCGGCCCCGGGTGCCCGGCCAGGAGCTGGGCCGCGTCCCCAGCCAGCCCCGGGTGCCCAGGCCCTCAACCCCGGGTGCCCGGCCCCCCCTCGCGTCGGCTCCCAGCCGCCCCCCGGGTGCCCGGACTTGGAGCCCCAGGTGCCCGGTTAGCACCAGCCGGCCCCCTGACTAGGCCGGGTGCCCGACCCCTTTTCCCCGGGTGCCCGGTCCCGCCTGAGCCGGTGCCTTTGTTCGGTCCAGGTGCCCGGCCCCTTCGCCCCGGGTGCCCGGACCACTCCGCGAGCCTGCGTGCAAGATGGGGCTTTTTCCCTTGTAAGCGTCTCCCCCTCTTATTTCGCCCCTAGACTATAAGTACCCCCTTCCTAGCTCACTTGGAGGGTTAGCAAAGATTAGACTAAGCATTGTGAGCCTTTGCTCCTTGTATCCCCCTCCTCTTAGGAGATCAAGCCCCCACCTAGGGAAGAATCCATTGGATTGTCAAGGCCTCCTCTCGGAGAAGATCATCAAGACCTCACCTAGTGGGAAGAATTTACCAAGTGCTACTCTCCTTGTATTGATCTTGTAATCTTGTGGATCTCATGTGTGCTACTCTAGTGGATGTGATATTTGGGTTTGTTTGAGAGTCTTGTTCTTGGTGTTCTTGAGTGTTTTCCTCCTTTTCCCCCTCCAAGTGTGAAAAGATCCTTCCTAGGGTTTGACCCTACAACACACCGTGTCGGTCTATAGGACTACTATTGCCGATTTGTTGGTTTTTGTTTTCTTCTGGTTGTTAGACTTTTGGTGTTCGGCTGTGTGCATCCCAGTTATGCAGAGGCTGGGTGTTGCCCATAATGCTTTGTATCCAATCAATGCTACATTTTGAGTTAATAAAATCGCCCTTTATCAAAAAATGTGACAAACAAACCAAAAGCCGCTACTGTGATATGGGCTTCTGCAGTGTGAGTTTTGCACAAAACAAATCCAAACATTCCCGAAATGGAGGTTTGGTCCACATCCGACAATGCTATCCGTATGATCACAAATCTATTTGGCCCTTGCGCCCCTCTTTGGTTTACATGTAACAAACAAAACAAAAGCCGCTACTGCGATATGGGCTTCTGTAGTGTGAGTTTTGCATAAAAAAATCCAAACATTCCCGAAATGGCGGTTTGGTCCACATCCGGCAATGCTATCCGTATGATCACAAATCTAACGACCCTGGTGCCCTTGGTATCATCTAAGGTGTAGTAGCATAAGATCTTTTCCCATTTACACGAGGCCCAACCAAGCCCATGCGATGCAAAAATTGGGCGTTTGGGCCGAGTTGCATGCGTTTCCCGGCCAAGAAGCTTAAAGCATTCCTGGGCCAGGCTGAGGGAGAATGTCCGAATGGACCGTTTTTCTCGAGCTAGACTTGCTCGAGCCACACACCTCTCGCCTGCGTGCGTTGGGAATCACGGGAGGTGATGGGACGTCTCATACCTTTCTCCCCTCGTTCCTAAAAAGAACTTTCTCCCCTCGCTCCCGTCACCATCCACTGCCCATTCATACAATCATACCACACTCCCTCTCTCTCACTGCCCCGACGGTTCCTCCGATGGCCTACCCATAGTGCGCCACCCTATTCCCATCCTCGTCGGCAGCAACCCAATCCAGGACCGACGGGTGGCCGGCCTGACCCGACAGGGCATCTGCAAAGTCCCAAAGTTCCCCCCTAATTAAATATTAATTTATTTAAGTAAATAATTAATTTGAATATTTTATTTTGCCATTTTGTTAAATAGTGAATAAGTAAACCTTCTCTCTTGAGTTGTTCTAGATCAAGACACGACCTCATTGTGATATTTAGGAGGTACCCAAATTATGTCACGATGTTTGCACAATCCTGGTTGTAATGCAAACCCCTCCTAGATGAATGGAGATATTTTCTAAGTATATGTTAGACAATCTTTGATATAGTTCTTTAAACGAAGTACAGACGCAAGCGCTCATATATACACGCATACACTCACCCCTATGAACGCACAGACACACATTCTACCCCTATGAGCACCTCCGAGAGACTGAGCCGACATATCATCTTGAGATTTTACGAAGTCACCGTAGGCGCCACGTAGTTGATGGGAGCGTCTCGTACCACTAAACACGCATCGCTGAAATTCTAGAAATAAATTAAGGATAAATGCGAGCACATGACTTGAACCCTGGTGGGCTGGGGATAGCACTGTCCACCTAAACATCCAACTACAGGTTGGTTCGTGATCTTCCATATAGTTGAGATGATTTGTATGGTCTCAATGCTTTTAGTGAACCTATGTTCCAAATTTTATCTGAAATGGAGTCTGTTTGCTACCTGAACCTTTAAATATGTAAGGTGTATTAGTCGGTCTAAATAATAAACGTTTGCGAATGAAACTTGTGGTTGGGCCGAAGCTACCTAATGCACAACCTAAAACCCACCTAAATATTTAGCCTACTAATGCAAACCTAGCCTTTCTCTGTTGTGTGGCGTTCGATTGAAATTGGATGGCCCAAAACAGCTCCCAAACCCCTCTCTTTTGCCCCTATCTATAAAAGGAAAGGCTCCCCTGTCTAAAATGAAGAAACCCTAGCATTCCCTTGACTTCCGTGCGCAACCAACCAGCCACCCACCACCTTTCCTCCGATCCCTCCTCAGCCATCCATCCATCCCGAGTGTCCATGCCAGATCGGACGACCATCATGTTAAGCCATGGAAACACACTAATCGTGTTTGATGATTTTTTTTCTTGTGCTCTGCAGTTTATTTGTTGTGTTTCTGATATATTTGGCATTATTGCTAGCCTG
The DNA here is from genome assembly GCF_002162155.2 of Triticum dicoccoides. Lineage (NCBI taxonomy): Eukaryota > Viridiplantae > Streptophyta > Magnoliopsida > Poales > Poaceae > Triticum > Triticum dicoccoides. Next base: position 297,214,977 of record NC_041387.1, on the reverse strand, counting down.
CCACAACTTGGCGACACACACAATCTTCCTTGCTGGTTCCAGATGAGGTTAGTAATTTGTGTTTTCCCAATAGGTCACATTTTCTTGGTATACATTGTTATCAAAGTTGAACTTTGATTCCATCAAAGTATAACAATGGTGAGTTTTTTTGCAAGTTAATTTTCTTAACACTAACGGAGGATATGAACTAGAGTTGCAAAGAAGGACACGTAAGACACAATTTCTCATTTGCATGAATTGTGCCCTTTACATTGCATCCTCCATTATTCTGTATTGACATCTCTGTTTATCCTTTGTTAGTGTTTTAACTCCAACTATCTCAACATTCCTGGTATGTTACTAATCGGTTCTTGTTACTCTGCATAATGATGACTTTGGATCCACATTTTTTGCTTCATCAATTCAAGTAAAATCTCAATACTCCATATAGATATCACTCCACTTGACCATTCCATAACATGCAACAACAATGAAATTGTACACGTATGATGCGAGACATTTATGTTTATTTTAATGGTTCTTTCCCTCTTTTCAGGAAACATAGTAAACCACTTGTCAAGATTTAGACGCAATATCGTTACTGTTTAGGCTTTGGTTTCCTTTCACAGGTTTTTGCTAGCATAGATTATGACAGGCTCCAAGCTACGATCTGATGAGAACATGACTACCTTGGATACAACAAAAATATTGCATAATGTATATTTGTGAGGTGATTTCTAATGCAAACTATGCAATACTTTATTTATGTTATCCAGAACAAAAATACTTCACAGACTTTTGTGCCCCACTTATAAAGATAAGGGAAAAAGAGAAGTTTAGGTGCTGCTCAAAAAGTCCTCTCACATCACTTTTGGGCCAAGAGAAGATAGAGTCCAAGTCTCTCACGTTTTGGACTCAGATTCGGACTGCACAGACATACCTGACTAAAAATGCCAAGATCTTTTTCATCCGGACTCCGAATTGGGTGATTCTTTTTTTGTTGGAAATTAGATTTCGTGCTCTTTCCAACCCAATTGGATTCACCTTCAAATTCGTCCGGAGCGTTGATATAGTGACCAAACAATCTGACGCTGCAGCAGAATCCAAGTCAAACTACAAGTCCAAAGGTGTTGCATCACCTCCACTTGGGCCCATGGGCCTTGTACGACCTAGGGTTAGTCTTAGGCTGACTGGAGACGTCCTCCCACCTCCTTGGCCGCCACCCCTTGCTCCTATATAAGCAGATCCATCTAGTAGCTTTTTCCTTGAGATTTGTTTAGTTAAAAGTTAGCCATCACAACTCCGTGTATTTCGTTTGTGTAGAACGACCAAACCAAGACCGCTTTCAGATCCCCGCCTTTATCAATACTTCATATATATTCACAATATTCAGATTGCCTTATCATATTATTGCTTGTTCTTCGGTTGCTTGCAGGAATGGACCTTCGTGGCCAGGTTGATCGTGCTCTGGCGTGGTCAATAACCTCTCGGAGTTGGTTTAGCGATTGCTAAGGCGCAATGTCGTGCATGTTTGTAGTCGGATCGTCAAAGTAGTCTCCACAAAATCTATAGTTATAATCTCATCAAAAGGTCGGGACACCCTCGCCTCTATCACGTTCTAAGAAATATTCAGAGTTGAGACTCAATTTCACATCGATTAGCTCACTTCCAGAGGAATGATTTTTGGATCTAGGACTATAAAAGCTAGGGTTCTTCACCAGCTAGAACACGACGACCTTGGGGAGAACCCCTTACACAAGAGAAGGATCTACTGATCCCAAAATGGGGTTTTAATAGCCAAATAAATAGCTAAAGCAAGTAAAGTTAAATAAAGTAAAGTGTTTCTTTGTCTGAAAGGCAACATCGCTTGCAGAGCTCGCGATGGCTGTTGGATGGAAGATTTGCGGCCCTGGGGAGCTACCTGTTACGAATCGGTATGAAGCCACGACAACCACTGGATGCAGATCGGACATCCGTGCTTGCATCCGGTAATGACAATAGATGAGCTACAAGATAAGTGTTCATTTCTTTTAGTTTCATCAGTGTAGGGACTGACAATTCCCCTCCTTGACATTAGACCTGTCCTCAGGGCTCGAATTGGGGGGAAATGCATTGAATGAACCCTGAATCTTCCCATGTTGCATGCTCCACTGGTAGGTTGGCCCACTTGATGAGCCATTGGACTACAGGAATGCTGATGTTTCCCTGAGCTCGTGGAATCAGTTTTCTTTGCAATAGAGCTTCTGGTTGTACCAGAATGTGACCATTATCATCCAACAGGGGGGGTTAGGAATGGCTTGGGGACCCAAGTGTTTCTTCAATTGATTGATGTGGAATGTGGGGTCATGAGGAAGCAGTAGTTTGTAGGATGCCTGCCCTACTCTTTGTAAGACCCTAAAGGGTCCATAATACTTGGAATACAGTTTGAGATGTCTATGAATACTGAGTGAAGTGTATCTATATGGTTGTAACTTGATGTAAACCATATCTCCCACACTTAGCTGTCTATCAGTCCTCTTTTATCAGCAAAGTGCTTCATCCTCTCCTGTGCCTTGAGTTGATTTGTTTTGCTATTAAAATAATGCTATCTTATTCCTCTAGAGTGTTGATGCGGAGCATCCTACAGTCCTCCCCATGGATCAACCTTCGTCTCCCAAGTGCCAAGTGGATCAATGACTGATACGTCTCCGTCGTATCTACTTTCCCAAACACTTTTGCCCTTGTTTTAAACTCTAACTTGCATGATTTGAATAGAACTAACCCGGACTAACGTTGTTTTCAGCAGAACTGCCACGGTGTTATTTTTGTGCAGAAATAAAAGTTCTCAGAATGACCTGAAAATCCATGGAGCAACTTTTTGGAATTAATAAAAAATATCGGCGATAGAATCAACATCAGGGGCCCCACACCTTGTCCATGAGGGTGGGGGACGCCCCCTAGGGCACGCCCCTGCCTCGTGGGCCCCCTAGAGCTCCACCGATCTCAACTCCAACTCTATATATTCACGTTTGGGGAGAAAAAAATTAGAGAGAAGGATTCATCGCGTTTTACGATACGGAGCCGCCGCCAAGCCCTAAACTCTCTCAGGAGGGCTGATCTGGAGTCCGTTCGGGGCTCCGGAGAGGGGAATCCGTCGCCGTCGTCATCATCAACCATCCTCCATCACCAATTTCATGATGCTCACCGCCGTGCGTGAGTAATTCCATCGTAGGCTTGCTGGACGGTGATGGGTTGGATAAGATTTACCATGTAATCGAGTTAGTTTTGTTAGAGTTTGATCCCTAGTATCCATTATGTTCTGAGATTGATGTTGATATGACTTTGCTATGCTTCATGCTTGTCACTAGGGCCCGAGTGCCATGATTTCAGATGTGAACCTATTATGTTTTCATGAATATATGTGAGTTCTTGATCCTATCTTGCAAGTCTATAGTCACCTATTATGTGTTATGATCCGACAACCCCGAAGTGACAATAATCGGGACCACTCTCGGTGATGACCGTAGTTTGAGGAGTTCATGTATTCACTAAGTGTTAATGCTTTGGTCCGGTACTCTATTAAAAGGAGGCCTTAATATCCCTTAGTTTCCAATAGGACCCCACTGCCACGGGAGGGTAGGACAAAAGATGTCATGCAAGTTCTTTTCCATAAGCACGTATGACTATATTCGGAATACTTGCGTACATTATATTGATGATCTGGAGCTAGTTCTGTGTCACCCTATGTTATTACTATTACATGAGGAATTGCATCCGACATAATTATCCATCACTAATCCAATGCCTACGAGCTTTTCACATATTGCTCTTTGCTTAGTTACTTTGCCGTTGCCACCGTTACAATTACTACAAAACTGCTACTGTTACTTTTGCTACTGTTACCGTTACTTCCATACTACTTTGCTACTAAATACTTTGCTGCAGATATTAATTTATCCAGGTGTGGTTGAATTGACAACTCAACTGCTAATACTTGAGAATATTCTTTGGCTCCCCTTGTGTCGAATCAATAAATTTGGGTTGAATACTCTACCCTTGAAAACTGTTGCAATCCCCTATACTTGTGGGTTATCAAGACTATTTTCTGGAACCGTTGCCGGGGAGCATAGCTGTATTCTTTGAGTCACTTGGGATTTATATCTTCTGATCACTATGAGGAACTTGAAAGACGAAAGAACTAAGATTTTCCCCTCAACTACAAGGGGAGGTAAGGAACTACCATCTAGCTCCGCACTTGATTCGCCATCTGTTTTGAGTAAGCTTGTGACACCTAAACCTGCTTCTGCTATTAATTCTGATATGTTGCATGTTATTGATGATGCCACTTCTGCTATGAATGACACTTATGATGAAACTACTTCTATGCTTTATACTACTGTGCCATTAGGTGAATTTCTTGATGAACAACTTGCTAGGGCTAGAGAGAATGAAATTCTTGAAACTGATAATATTGATGAAAGTGATGATGAAGATTCTCCCCCTAGATATGAATTGCCTGTTGTTCCTGAGGGTTATGTTATGGATGAAGAAACTGCTAGAGATTTTCTTGCTTGCAATGAAAGATATGATCTTAAGAAATTATTAGCTAAGCTTAAAGAAAAGTCTCTGAATGCTAGAATGAAATATGACCCTGCTTTCGCTACTTCACCTATCTGTGTTACTGATAAGGATTATGATTTCTCTGTCGATCCTGAGATAATTACTTTGGTTGAATCTGATCCTTTCTATGGCTATGAATCTAAAACTGTTGTGGCACATCTTACTAAGTTGAATGATATAGCCACCCTATTCACTAATGATGAGAAAACTCGCTACTACTATATCCTTAAGATATTTCCTTTCTCATTAAAGGGTGATGCTAAAACATGGTTTAACTCTCTTGATCCTGGTTGTGTGCGTAGTCCCCATGATATGATTTATTACTTCTCCGCTAAATATTTCCCGCTCATAAGAAACAAGCTGCCTTAAGGGAAATATATAATTTTGTGCAAATTGAAGAAGAGAGTCTCCCACAAGCTTGGGGGAGGCTTCTCTGATTACTTAATGCTTTCCCTGATCATCCTCTCAATAAAAATGAAATACTTGATATCTTTTATAATGGACTAACCGATGCTTCCAGAGACCACCTGGATAGTTGTGCTGGTTGTGTTTTCAGGGAAAGAACCTGCCGGTGTACAAAAGTAGGGGCTCTGCTTTTGACCCCTTTACTTATGCACGGGCAGTCAGAGCCTCCCGCCATGACCACACATAACAGGGCAGGAAAGGGAAGCCGAAGAGAAGTCGAAGCCACAAGGCAAACAGAGCAACGACAAGGACCAAGGCCACAAAGATCAGATGAACGGAGCAGGTTTCCCCGGCAAGGATCCTTGCCGGGGCAGCCCCAGCAGCCCCGGCAAGACCCTTGCCTGGGCAGCTCGCCCGCACCAGCTGAACGAGCCACCCTTGAGCCCACCAAATGCCAGACAAATGCGTTGAGGCAGGGCTCGGGAGGCACCTCCGTGGTGGCATGCAGATCTTTGTGAAGACATAAGATGAACAAGATCAAATAAGGATGGGGAGGCAACCATCCTCACCAAAGAAACCCACAAGACCCCCGGCAAGATCCTTGCCGGGGAAGCCAGCGCACCGCAGCAAGACCGTTGCCGGGCCACCCGGCAAGGCCCTCGCCAAGTGCACTGCTATGTCTTGAGCTTGCGTTGGTTTTCCTCGAAGAGGAGAGGGTGATACAGCAAAGTGTAGCGTAAGTATTTCCCTTAGTTTTGAGAACCAAGGTATCAATCTAGTAGGAGGCTCCTCAAAAGTCCCACACACCTACACAAACAAACTGAGAACTCGCAACCAACGCAATAAAGGGGTTGTCAATCCCTTCACGGCCACTTGCGGAAGTGAGATCTAATAAAGATAGTATGATAAGATAAATATATTTTTGGTATTTTATGATATAGATGCAAAAAGTAAAGATGCAAATAAAAGTAGATTGAAAGCAAATATGATAAGAGATAGACCCGGGGGCCATAGGTTTCACTAGAGGCTTCTCTCAAGATAGCATAAGTATTACAGTGGGTGAACAAATTACTGTCGAGCAATTGATAGAAAAGCGCATAGTTATGAGATTATCTAGGCATGATCATGTATATAAGCATCATAGCCATAACAAGTAGACCGACTCCTGCCTGCATCTACTACTATTACTCCACACATCGACCGACTCCTGCCTGCATCTAGAGTATTAAGTTCATAACAACAGAGTAACGCATTAAGCAAGATGACATGATGTAGAGGGATAAACACATACAATATGATATAAACCCCATCTTGTTATCCTCGATGGCAACAATACAATACGTGTCTTGCAACCCTTTATGTCACTGGGTAAGAACACCGCAAGATTGAGCCCAAAGCTAAGCACTTCTCCCATGGCAAGAAAGACCAATATAGTGGGCCAAACCAAACTGATAATTCGAAGAGACTTGCAAAGATAACTCAATCATACATAAAAGAATTCGGAGAAGATTCAAATATTATTCATAGATAAACTTGATCATAAACCCACAATTCATCGGATCTCGACAAACACAACGCAAAAAGTGTTTACATCGAATAGATCTCCACAAGAGAGGGGGAGAACATTGTATTGAGATCCAAAAAGAGAGAAGAAGCCATCTAGCTAATAACTATGGACCCGTAGGTCTGTGGTAAACTACTCATAACTCATCGGAGGGGCAAGGATGTTGATGTAGAGGCCCTCCGTGGTTGATTCCCTCTCCGGCAGAGTGCTGGCGAAGGCTCCAAGATGGGATCTCACGGATACAGAAGGTTACGACAGTGGAAATTGTGTTTCGTGGTGCTCCTGGATGTTTTCGGGGTACGTAGGTATATATAGGAGGAAGAAGCACGTCGGTGGCCGCCCGAGGGGCCCACGAGACAGGGGGGCGCGCCCTACAGGGGGGGGGGCGGCCCCCTATCTTGTGGGGCCCTCGGAAGCTTATTGACTTGCACTCCAAGCTCTCCGGATCACGTTTGTTCCAAAAATCACGCTCCCGAAGATTTCATTCCATTTGGACTCCGTTTGATATTCCTTTTCTTCGAAATACTGAAATAGGCAAAAAAACAACAAAATGGTTGGGCCTCCGGTTAGTAGGTTAGTCCCAAAAATGATATAAATGTGTAAAATAAAGCCCATAAACATCCAAAAGGGGTAATATAATAGCATGGAACAATAAAAAATTATAGATACGTTGGAGACGTATCAAGCATCCCCAAGCTTAATTCCTGCTCGTCCTCGAGTAGGTAAATGATAAAAAGAGAATTTTTGATGTGGAATGCTACCTAGCATAATTCATAATGTATTTTTATTTATTGTGGCATGAATGTTCAGATCCAAATGAATACAAAATAAAAGTTCATATTGACATAAGAAATAGTAATATTTCAAGCATACTAATCAAAGTAATCATGTCTTCTCAAAATAACATGGCTAAAGAAAGTTATCCCTACAAAATCATATAGTCTGGCTATGCTCTATCTTCATCACACAAAGTATTTAATCATGCACAACCCCAATGACAATCCAAGCAATTGTTTCATACTTTAATAATCTCAAACCTTTTCAACTTTCACGCAATACATGAGCGTGAGCCATGGACATAGCACTATATGTGGAATAGAATGGTGGTTGTGGAGAAGACAAAAAAGAGAAGATAGTCTCACATCAACTAGGCGTATCAACGGGCTATGGAGATGCCCATTAATAGATATCAATGTGAGTGAGTAGGGATTGCCATGCAACGGATGTACTAGAGCTATAAATATATGAAAGCTCAACAAAAGAAACTAAGTGGGGTGCATCCAACTTGCTTGCTCACGAAGACCTAGGGCACTTTGAGGAAGCCCATCATTGGAATATACAAGCCAAGTTCTATAATGAAAAATTCCCACTAGTATATGAAAGTAACAACATATGAGACTCTGTAATCATGAAGATCATGGTGCTATTTTGAAGCACAAGTGTGGAAAAAGAGATAGTAGCATTGTCCCTTCTCTCTTTTTCTCTCATTTTTTCTTCTTCTTTTTTTTCTTTTTTTCTTTAGCATTTCCTTTTTTTTTCTTTTTGGTCTTTCTCTCCCCCCTTTTTTTTCTTTTTGTAAAGTCCGAAGTCTCATCCCGACTTGTGGGGGAATCATAGTCTTCATCATACTTTCCTCACTAGGAGAATGCTCTAATAATGAAGATCATCACACTTTTATGGATTTACAACTCAAAGCTAGAACAAGATATGACTCTATATGAATGCCTCCGGTGGTGTAACGGGATAAGCAATGAATCAAGAGCGACATGTATGAAAATTATGAAGGTGGCCTTGCCACAAATACGATGTCAACTACATGATCATGCAAAAAGCAATATGACAAAAGTAATGCGTGTTATATGAACGGAACGGTGGAAAGTTGCATGGCAATATATCTCGGAATGGCTATGGAAATGCCATAATAGGTAGGTATGGTGGCTGTTTTGAGGAAGGTAAATGGTGGGTGTATGGTACCGGCGAAAGTTGCGCCGTACAAGAGAGGCTAGCAATGGTGGAAGGGTGAAAGAGTGCATATAATCCATGGACTCAACATTAATCAAAAGAACTCATATACTTGTTGCAAAAATTTAGAAGTCATCAAAAACCAAAGCACTACGTGCATGCTCCTAGGGGGATAGATTGGTAAGAAAAGACCATCGTTCGTCCCCGACCGCCACTCATAAGGAAGACAATCAATAAATAAAATTGTGCTCCGACTTCATCACAAAGCGGTTCACCATACGTGCATGCTACAGGAATCACAAACTTCAACACAAGCATTCTTTAAATTCATAATCACCCAACTAGCATGACTTTAATATCACTACCCCCATATCTCAAAACAATTATCAAACATCAAATTGATCATAGCATCCAATTCACTTTCTATGATAGTTTTTATTATACCCAACTTGGATGCTCATCATTCTAGGACCAACTTTATGATCATAGAAAATACCATGCTGTTCTAAAAGACTCTCAAAATAATATAAGTGAAGCATGAGATACTAGCAATTTCTTCAAAATTAAGACACCACCGTGCTCTAAAAGATATAAGTGAAGCACTAGAGCCAAAACTATCAAACTCAAAAGATAAAAGTGAAGCACATAGAGTATTCTAGCAAATTCTAATCAAATAGGCTTCTCCCAAAAGGTGTGTACAGCAAGGATGATTGTGGTAAACTAAAAAGCAAAGACTAATATAATACACGACGCTCCAAGCAAAACACATATCATTTGGCGAATAAAAATATAGCTCCAAGTAAAGTTACCAATGAACGAAGACGAAAGAGGGGATGCCTTCCCGGGGCATCCCCAAGCTTAGGCTTTTGGCTATCCTTAAATATCTTGGGGTGCCATGGGCATACCCAAGCTTAGGCTCTTGCCACTCCTTATTCCATGGTCCATAAAAGCTTTACCCAAAACTTGAAAACTTCACAACACAAAACTCAACAGGAAATCTTATAAGCTCCGTTAGTGAAAGAAAACAAAACCACCACATAAGGTACTGCAATGAACTCATTCTTTGTTTATATTGGTGTTAAACCTACTGTATTCCAACTTCTTTATGGTTCATAGACTGAATTACTAGCCATAGATGCATTGAAATTTGCAAACAACACACGAAAAACAGAATCTGTCAAAAACAGAACAGTCTGTAGCAATCTGTAACTAACGCAAACTTCTGGAACTCTAAAAATCTTACCAAAATAGGAAGTCCTGTACAATTTGTCTATTTAACGGCAAAAAAAAGAATCAACGCAAAAGCACGTTCCTGTGATTTAACAAAATTATAACCGTGCGCACAAAGTTTCTGTTTTTCAGCAGAATCAAATCAACTATCATCGTAGGTTATCCTATAGGTTCTACTTGGCACAAACACTAAGTAAAAGATAAAAAACACATCTAAACAGAAGGTATAAGCAAGATTTATTAAATAACAGCAAGGAAAAATATTGGGTTGTCTGACAACAAGCGCTTTTCTTTAAAGCCTTTTTTAGCTAGGCATTGAGATTTCAATGATGCTCACATGAAAGACAAGAATTGAAGCACAAAGAGAGCATCATAAAACACGTGACAAACACATCTAAGTCTAACATACTTCCTATGCATAGGCATATTATAAGCAAACAAATTTGCAAGGCAAGCAAAAACTAGTATACGCAAGGAAGAAGAAAGATACGATAGCAATCTCAACATGACGAGAGGGAATTTAATAAGATAAAAATTTCTACGACCATATTTTCCTCTCTCATAATAATTACATGTAGGATCATAGGGAAATTCAACAAAATAGCTATCACAAAACATATTCTCAACATGATCCACATGCATGCAAAGTTTACACTCTTCCATGATAGTGGGATTAACATTAACTAAAGTCATGACCTTTCCGAACCCACTTTTATCAAAAATATCATAAGATTGAACATACTCCAAATATGTGGGATCTAAAGTTGACACTCTTCCAAAACCACTTTCAATATTATTGCAAACACCATTATCAATCTCATATTCATCATGGGGCTTAAATAAATTTTCAAGGTTATAAGAAGAATCACCCCAATCATGATCATTGAAACAAGTAGTAGACATAGCAAAACTAGCATCCCCAAGATTAGGGTTTTGCATATTATTAGCACAATTGACATCAAGAGAATTTATAGGAAAATCATTGCAATCATGCTTTTTATTCAAGGAGTTATCATGAATCTCTTCATAAATTTCTTCATCTTAATTTTCAGATTCACAAATTTTGAGCAAAGCTTCATAAGGATAATCTAGTGCACAAAACTCACTAGCGATTGGTTCATCATAATTGGATCTCTTAAAAAGATTAGAAAGTGGATGAGGATCCATAGATCTTAGGTTCTCTGTTTAGCAATAAATAAGCATCTATTCCAACCAAACAAGCAAATGAAGGGCAAGCAAAAGAGAGAGGAGAAGATTGGGAAAAAGAGGGCGAATAAAACGGCAAGGGTGAAGTGGGGGAGAGGAAAACGAGATGCAAATGGAAAATAATGTACATGCGAGGGAGATGGTTTTGTGATGGGTACTTGGTATGTCTTGACTTGAGCGAAGACCTCCCCGGCAATGGCGCCAGAAATCCTTCTTGCTACGTCTTGAGCTTGCATTGGTTTTCCTCGAAGAGGAGAGGGTGATGCAACAAAGTGTAGTGTAAGTATTTCCCTAAGTTTTGAGAACCAAGGTATCAATCCAGTAGGAGGCTCCTCAAAAGTCCCACCCACCTACACAAACAAACTGAGAACCCGCAACCAACGCAATAAAGGGGTTGTCAATCCCTTCACGGCCACTTGCGAAAGTGAGATCTAATAAAGATAGTACGATAAGATAAATATATTTTATGATATAGATGCAAAAAGTAAAGATGCAAATAAAAGTAGATTGAAAGCAAATATGATAAGAGATAGACCCCGGGGCCATAGGTTTCACTAGAGGCTTCTCTCAAGATAGCATAAGTATTACGGTGGGTGAACAAATTACTGTCGAGCAATTGATAGAAAAGCGCATAGTTATGAGATTATCTAGGCATGATCATGTATATAGGCATCACATCCATAACAAGTAGACCGACTCCTGCCTGCATCTACTACTATTACTCCACACATCGACTGACTCCTGCCTGCATCTGGAGTATGAAGTTCATAAGAACAGAGTAACTCATTAAGCAATATGACATGATGTAGAGGGATAAACATATGCAATACGATATAAACCCCATCTTGTTATCCTCGATGGCAACAATACAATACGTGTCTTGCAACCCTTTCTGTCACTAGGTAAGAACAACGCAAGATTGAACCCAAAGCTAAGAACTTCTCCCATGGCAAGAAAGACCAATCTAGTAGGCCAAATCAAACTGATAATTCAAAGAGACTTGCAAAGATAACTCAATCATACATAAAAGAATTCAGAGAAGATTCAAATATTATTCATAGATAAACTTGGTCATAAACCCACAATTCATCAGATCTCGACAAACACACCGCAAAAAGAGTTTACATCGAATAGATCTCCACAAGAGAGGGGGAGAACATTGTATTGAGATCCAAATAGAGAGAAGAAGCCATCTAGCTAATAACTATGGACCCGTAGGTTTGTGGTAAACTACTCACAACTCATCGGAGGGGCAAGGATGTTGATGTAGAGGCCCTCCATGGTTGATTCCCCCTCCGGCAGAGTGCCGGCGAAGGCTCCAAGATGGGATCTCGCAGATATAGAAGGTTCCGGCGGTGGAAATTGTGTTTCATGGTGCTCCTAGATGTTTTCGGGGTATGTAGGTATATATAGGAGGAAGAGGTACGTCGGTGGCCGCCCGAGGGGCCCACGAGATAGGGGGCGTGCCCTATAGGGGGGTGGGCATGGCCCCCTATCTTGTGGGGCCCTCACAAGCTTCTTGACTTGCACTCCAAGCTCTTCAGTTCACGTTTGTTCCAAAAATCACGCTCCCGAAGATTTCATTCCGTTTGGACTCCGTTTGATATTCCTTTTCTTTGAAATACTGAAATAGGCAAAAAACAACAATATGGGCTGGGCCTCCGGTTAGTAGGTTAGTCCCAAAAATGATATAAATGTGTAAAATAAAGCCCATAAACATCCAAAAGGGGTAATATAATAGCATGGAACAATCAAAAATTATAGATACGTTGGAGACGTATCATGCACCGGCAGGGCCATTGCCAGGCCCGCGCCAGCCAAGTCTTCGCTGCTGTTCGCATGCAGCTGCCGACCCGACCAGCTGGGCAGGCACCTGCGTCGCAACATGCAGTACTTCGTGGTGGCTCCACCACCACGCCACCTCAGCTGCCTGCCTGCCTACATGGCACCGCATGCACCGCTGGCTGGGGCGCGTGTCGAAACGAGGAGGAGCAGCGACGGACGAGACGGGCTTTGCTCCCGCCCCCGGTAAAGTCGAGGGACACCTAAGCTCCGCATTGAATGCGCTTTTCCGGTAATACTAGCGATAAGCTCGCAACGCTGTAGCACTTTCCACCTCTTGTGTGCCACTGTGGCAACCCCTTTCGCCAATAAAAGGAGGCCCATGGCGCACGGGAGAAGGATTCGGCTCTTTCGAACCTCGCAGCACCTAGAGCTAGTTCGAGAGCTTAAGAACACTAATACATCCACCAAAGCAGGATCGTAGGGTTTTACACATCTTTGCGGCCCGAACCTGGGTAAATCCCCCTTGTGTTGTCTGCTAGTCCCGCTCTTCTCACGATCCCCGCGCCCCGCAACCGTAGAAGGGATTCCAGTGATCCCATAGGTGTCGTTTCCCACCGACATCTTTGGCGCGCCAGGTAGGGGAGCGCAATCGTGAGGATCTGGTCTGGCAGTTGACCTAGCGCTCTTCATCGCCATGGCTCCTAAGAAGAAGACGACCACGATTTTCGGTTCGTCCGGGACCGGGTTGGTACCGGCGCGGACCGGTAGCGGGCCAGTCGCGGAGAGAACCCGTGGCGTGGCTTGCGAACATCTACATCACCCCGATGGCCCCGACCTGGCAAATGGCGCCGTTCACACGACAGGCGGCGAGCCACCAAGCGCGGGCTCCGGAGGTGGAGTCGGGCCCCCCGCAGGCAACGCGGGGCCCTCCAGGGGCGTCGCTGTCCCACCAGGCGGCGGCATGGTGACCTCCAAGACGCCAACACTGGCGCCCACGGCGCGCTCCTCTCAGGTTGTGCGTGATGGACAGCGTCACCCTGCCGGTGGCCCAGCGGCAGCCCTGGGAAGAGTCCCGTGCGTCCATCACATGAAGAAGAGGGCCAGCATGCGCGCCAAGGTGTTGATGGAGGTGGCGAATGGCCGCGGGGCCGTGATGCAGCTCCTTCTAATGTGGTTAGGAGTCGAGGCGCATCGCGGTCCACCCAGCTTTCGCCGCCGCCCACGCCAGCGGAAGCCCTAGCGCGCTTAGCTGCTCCTCGATTTTCCTCCCGCCGCGGAGAAGCTTGACGAATGGAGGGCCACCGTCTGGAGCCTCGTCGGCATCGCCAACAACGATGGGTTGCGGCGGGAGGGACCCGTCGGACGTCGCTCCGCTGGGCTACCGTGTGCCAGCGGAGGCCATGCCGGTGGCGACGCAGCCACGGTGTACTCCCCACCTCCGTCCTGACCGCCCCGGGCGTCGGCCCGTCACGGCGACGCTCGTGATGATATTTCCATCGCGTCATCCGACCCGTGAACCAACCGCGATTAGCGCCAAGTCCTTCGGGAGCGGGCCCATGAGGACGCTCGAACTACGATCGAGCGCCGACGTGACGTGCGCCACTAGTCGGACAGGCGGGCAGGGCCCGCTATGGACCCAGTGCCGGGAGGCTACGGTGGCCTAACTTACGAGGTGGGTTGTCCGGCTTTCACCCGTGAGCTGCGGCAGTTCCAGTGGCCCTCCCACCGTACGTTCAAGCCCAACGTTGGCGAGAAGTACAATGGCAAGACTCACCCGTCAGAGTTCCTCAGCATCTACACCATCGCCATGCAAGCTGCTGGGCCCCGCGATGATAAGAGTGCTTGCCAACTACTTCCCGTTGGCACTCAAACCTAATGTTATGTCATGGTTGATGCACTTGCCGGTGGATTCCATCTCTTCTTGGGTGCATCTGTGCCATGAGTTTGTTGGCGCCTTTACCGGAGGTCACCAAGCTCATGGCCAGGCGAGTGATTTACACATCATCCCCCAGAAGGAAGGAGAAAACCTGCGCAAGTACATCCAAAGGTTCAGCCGAGTGCAGTACAACATCCCCGACGTTCATCCTGCCGTTGTGATTAGTGCGTTCCATCAGAACATGCGCAATCGCAAGATGCGTGAAGAGCTGGCGATGAACAAAGTTAAGGATGTGGTCGAGCTCTATGTTCTGGCCGATCGGTGCGCTCGTGCCGAGGAGGGAAGGAAGTACCCCGGCGAGGACGCCGGCGCGGAAACCGACTCCACAGATGACACCGCCACCCCTGCGAAGAAGGGCCGACGCTGTAACAGGAAGCGCTTGAGCAAGACCGTGCCTGCCGTCGAGGGGTCTGACGATACCGGTGCCACCAAGAAACCCAAGGCAAGTGACCCCGGCAAGGAGGTTGCTGGGTGTGCCGCTTGACGGGCCTTGGCGGCCGCCGACAAGCCAGGAGGCTCCGACAAGAAGTATTGCAAGATCCACCGCACCAAGGGCCATGATCTCCAAAACTGCCGGCAGGTAGAGCTGCTCGCCGAGAAGCAGAAAGCCGAGTATGAGCGATGGGACAAGGAGAATGGCCCAGATGGTGCCAAGGGATCCGGCAAGAAACGTGGCGGCCAAGGAGGCCGCTGCGGCAAGGATAATCAGCAAGAGAGGCCCGCCCGGGGCCACGACAAGAAATAGGAAGACAATGATCATGACGAGGACGACGAGTCTGGCGACCATGAATTTCAGAAAGCCACAGAGGCCATGTGCGTCGATGGTGGCGCCTCGTTGCATACATCCCACCGCTGACTCAAGCAGTGGGCGCGTGAGATCATGGCGGTGGAGCCATCGTTCGACGCACAGAAGCCGCTGAAATGGTCCAGCACGCCCATCATCTTCGACACCGAGGACCACCCTGACCGCACCACTGCGGTCGGGTGCTTGCCGTTGTTGGTTTCACCAACAATCTGCAACCTCAAGGTGACAAAGATGTTGGTTGACGGTGGGGCCGACCTAAACTTGATCTCGCCTGTCTTGGTCAGAAGGCTGCAGATCCCTGATGGAGACCTCGAGGAGACGGCCACGTTCCAAGGGGTTAACCCGGGGAGGAGCCAGCCAAAGGGAAAGATCATGCTGCCCGTGACATTCGGAGGCGAGCTGAACCACAGGACGGAGAGGATTGTTTTCGATGTAGCCGAGATCCCCTTGCCTTACAAAGGGATCCTCGGCCACTCGGCGCTAGCCAAGTTCATGGCGGCTTCACACTACACCTACAACATGCTGAAGATGCCCGGGCCGATGAACATCATCACCGTCTCCTCCGACAAGAAAGATGCGCTGATCTACGCCGACCAACTATACCGGGAGGCAATTGCAGCAGCTGCCGCTAAGGCACCTGCTCCTGCCGATTGAGCCCCAGGGGAGAAGAAGACCGGCGAGACCCCTCGCACCCACTCTGGCAAGCGCACCTCTTCAGGGTGCTATGCTTCCGTTGAGAACATGCCAGAGGGCCCTGTTGGCAAGAGCAAGAAGTCCCGAGCTACACCACCAGAGACCAAAAAGGTGCCCGTCAAGGAGGACGACACGGGGGGAGCGTTCACCATAAGCTCCACCCTTGACGGCAAATAGGAAAGCGAGCTCGTCACCTTCCTGCGGGCGAATGTCGATGTGTTTGCATGGCAAGCCTCCGACATCCCTGGCGTTCCCAGGGAGGTGATTGAGCACCACCTTGCTGTCTGTCCCCATGCACGGCCCGTCAAGCAGAAGGTCAGGAAGCAAGCTCTGGAGAGGCAGGAGTTCATCACGGAGGAAATCAGAAAGCTAGAGGCGGCAGGCTTGGTGAGAGGAGTACTCCATCCGACATGGTTGGCCAATCCGGTATTGGTGCACAAGGCGAATGGGAAGAGGAGGCTGTGTATTGATTACACAGACATCAATAAGGCCTGTCCAAAGGATCCTTTCCCGTTACCGCGCATTGACCAGATTGTTTACTCCACGGCTGGGTGTGACCTCTTATCGTTCCTTGACGCCTACTCAGGATACCACCAGATCTTCATGACAAAGGAAGATGAGGAAAAGATAGCATTCATCACCCCATGTGGGACGTATTGCCTTTTACGGATGCCTTTCGGGTTGAAGAGCGCTGGCTCAACCTTTGCGAGAGCGGTCCAAATTGGTTTTGAGCCCCAGCTACATAGGTATATGGAAGCTTATATGGATGACATAGTGGTCAAAACCAAGGACAAAGCGACCCTTGTGATCTGGAGGAAACATTCGCAAACCTGCGCAAGATCATACTCAAACTGAACCCTGAGAAGTGTGACTTTGGTGTCCTGTCCAGCAAGCTTCTCGGGTTCTTTGTGTCCCAGCGCGGGATTGAAGCAAACCCAGATAAGATCAAGGCCATCGAGTAGATTGAGGCACCCAAACGGATCAAGGACGTGCGTCGGCTCACTGGCTGCGTTGCTGCCATGAGCCGGTTCATATCCAAGTCCGTGGAATGTGCCCTTCCTTTTTTCAAGATCTTGAAGAGGGCAGGGCCAGTGGAGTGGACCCCAGACGCCGAGGCAGCGCTACAGGATTTGAAGAGATACCTCTCCTCTACCCCAGTGTTGGTCGCGCCCAAACCACAATAACCGTTGCTTCTTTATCTAGCGGCAACAAATTAGGTGGTTAGCGCTGCACTAGTGGTGCAGAGAGAGGTCAACAAGAAGGCAGTGGCAGCAGCAGAGCCAACAGATGGCAAGCCGAAACCCTCTCCGGCAGGGCTCGATCCCGGCAAGATCGGGTTCCCGGCAGGGGCTGACGGCAGCGTGGAAGGACCCATGCGACCGGGTGAAGAGGCGTAGAAGAAGAAAATGGTGCAGCACCCTGTGTACTTCGTCAGCTCCCTCTTGCAGGGGGCTAGGTCGAGGTACTCAGGTGTGCAAAAGCTGCTCTTCGGCCTCCTTATGGCCTCGAGGAAGCTGCGCCATTACTTCCACGAGATCACGGTGGTCACCCGGCTCCCATTGCAACGAATACTGCACAACCCAGATGCAACAGGGAGGATCGTGGAATGGGCCCTGGAGCTGTCAAGTTTCGGTTTGAAGTTTGAAAGTACCTCGACAATTCAGAGCAGAGTCTTGGCGGAGTTTGTTGCGGAATGGACCTCGACGCCTGACAAAGAGGTATAGGAGACCACTTTCCCCGGCAAGGAAACAAGACGCAACTGGATCATGTATTTTGATGGTGCCTTCTCGCTGCAAGGGGCCAGTGCTGGTGTGCTGCTTGTCGCACCCACCGGAGAGCACCTCAAGTATGTCATCTAGATGCACTTCCCGCGGGAGATGTCAACCAACAACACCGCCGAGTACGAGGGTTTGCTTGCCGGTCTCAGGATCGCGGCAGACCTCAGAGTTAAGAAGCTCATTGTCAGGGGCGACTCACAGCTTGTCGTCAGGCAGATCAACAAAGATTATCAAAGCCCGTTAATGGAAGCTTACGTAGATGAGGTGAGGTAACTGGAGGAGCGCTTTGATAGTATAAAAGCGGAGCATGTCCCTCAGGCGGAGAACGACATCCCCGATTACCTGTCAAAGCGCGCTGCCCTCAAGCTACCTGTGGAACTAGGTACCTTTGTGCTCCAGTTAACCCAACCATCCGTTGAGCCGTCGACTGGGCAGAACAAGCGGAGGAAGCTAGGCCCCAGCAAGTACTTCTCCACGGAGCTCCCTAGAGCCGCCGACGAAGATGTTGTCGTGGATGCCAATCCTGCCGCAGGGCAACCAACTTCGACAGGACCACATGTCATGACCGTGGAGGCGGCCGCTCCCGTGGCAGAAGAGATGCCCTTGGTCCTCGTCGTCGAGCCACAGGCTCCGGCATGGGCGCAGCACACCCTTAGATTCCTTCAAAAAAGAGAGCTTCCTGAGGAGCATGAAGAGGCAGAAAGAGTAGCCCGCCGGTCTGCTCTGTACCAATTCGTTGATAACGTATTGTACAGAAGAAGACCGAATGGGGTGAAATTGATGTGCATCTCCCGAGAGGAAGGACTAAACCTGTTGGCAGAGATACATGGAGGCATATGTGGCTCCTACATAGGGTCGAGGGCCCTTGCCGGCAAGGCTTTCCGGCAAGGTTTCTTCTGGCCCACCGCCCTCCAGGATGCGAGGGCACTAGTAACCAAGTGTGAAGCGTGCCAGTTCCATTCGAAGTAGCTCCATCAACCAGCTCAAGCCCTTCAAACTATCGCTCTCTCCTGGCCCTTCTCGGTCTGGGGGCTTGACATATTGGGCCCTTTCCCCCGTGCTGCCGGGGGCTTTGAGTACTTGTACGTCGCAATCGACAAGTTCACAAAGTGGCCAGAGGTGGAAGCAGTGAGGAAGGTGACAGCGCAGTCAGCCATCAAGTTCTTCAAGGGACTAGTGTGCCGTTTTGGAGTGCCCAACAGGATCATCACCGACAACGGCACACAGTTCACGAGCCACACTTTCATGCAATACATTGAGGATCTCGGCAGCAAGGTCTGTTTTGCTTTCGTGGCACATCCACGGAGCAACAGCCAAGCAGAGAGAGCAAATGCTGAAGTCCCGCGAGGCTTAAGAACGAAGACTTTTGACAGGCTGCGCAAAAGTGGAGGGCGCTGGATTGATGAGTTGCCGGCGGTTCTTTGATCAATCAGAACGACGCCAAGTTGAGCCATCGGCCAGACACCCTTTGCACTGGTTTACGGGGCAGAAGCAGTTCTCCCCACAGAACTCATATACGGGTCACCTCGAGTGCTCGCTTATGATGAGCTTGAGCAAGAGCTATTGTGGCAAGATGACGCGACGCTCCTTGAGGAAGATCGTCTCCGGGCGGCTGTGAGAGCAGCACGCTACCAGCAAGCTTTGCACCGCTACCATAGCCGCAAGGTTCATGTCCGGAGCTTTGAGGAAGGCGACCTTGTTCTTCGGCATGTTCAGTCGGCCAAGAATTCCAACAAGTTGATGCCAAAGTGGGAAGGCCCTTATCGGGTAACGCGAGTCACCAGGCCCGGCGCAGTCCGGCTGGAGACCGAAGATGCCGTTCGAGTGAGCAACTCTTGGAACATCGAGCATCTCCGCAAGTTTTACCCATAAGTCGCGGCTGCCGGGCCTCCCGGCAAGCCACTCTTTTGTACAAGCCTTGCCGGCAAGGCATGTAACCCTTTGTACAAAGCCAGGCGCAGACCCTGAGCATAAATAAACGAAGCACTGTCGCCCTCAGCTATAGCATGCATGCTAGGTTGAGTCTCTTCCTTGGTTAGGGTTGATAGTGCTTAGCAGCGGCTAACCCCTAGCGTAGAGGTCGAGTGCGCGTCTTTCTGTCCTTCTCTGTCTTCTTTGGTTCGTAGGACACATAAATATCCTTGCCGGGCTATTTTGGAGAAAAGGGGATGGACCAGCATCTAAGCCCCGGCGAGCCAAAGTTGCCGGGGGCTACAAGAGCAAGGATCCATCTGCGGCAAGCCAAGGTTGCCGGGGGCTGCAGATCCATATAAGTCTTCCATCCTCTCTCATGCGTTTCGTTATGGACTGAGGTATATGAAACCTCGTTTTATCTTTAGGCTACCGTACTCCCTCCATTCCGGACCCTGGGACTCACCTCCTGGGACCAAGTTTGGTCGTAGTCGCGGCAGCAAGGAAATGAAACGAGGGGCCTAATTCCACCGCATCCCTACCTCCGCCAAGGGCGTGAGAAAGGTCAAGCGAAGTGGGGGGACGGCAAGGCCTGTTGCCGGGCGAAAAAACATTTATCTTAAAAGTAACAAGGATTCACTCCTTGTCGTGGGCTCCACCCGCGAACGTAAAAACCCAGCAAACATCCCTTTTTCATTAAAAAACATCCCGCACAGGTACTGTCCATACGAAATGAAAAACATGAACAAAGGGATTACAAGTTCTAAAGTTAACAAAGGCCCAAAGGCTTACAAGACTAAAAAGATATAAGGTGCCCGTAATCCCTTTCTTGTCCCTCTCCTCAAGAAATGGAACAAGAAAGCAGAAGGGCAAAAGGGGCGCCTAGGCGAGCTATGAGTGGTAGAAGACACCAAGAGAACATCTCGGTGGCCGTCCAAGGGCTGGATGGTGATGGCGGCGCCTGAGGCAGAGCTCGAAGACGAGGTGGCAAGACGTCAATATGCGATGAAGGCGTCGGTGCCCGCGTACTCCGACTTGACGGCCTTGCCGCCCGCCCTCTTCCTCTTCCGCAGCCTCCCAATGCCAGCCGCCCAAGGAGGTGACCCCAAGAAGTTCAAGGAGCCGGCGACATGGATGATGGGGTCGCCGGTGCCGCTCGGAGTGGCGCCCGACACCTAGTCGGACCCATCATCCTGCCGCCCGCTGCCCTCGTCGTCGCTGCCGTTGTCTTCCTCGCCACTTTCACTTGAGGAGGAATCTTCATCATCGGAGGAGCTCTCCACGCAACACCTCACGCGAGTCCCGAAGTGCTCGAAGATCTTTTCGGAGAGGAGGCCACCCTCCATTAGTTTGAAATGGAGGGTGAGCCCATCCGTCAAGCTGTGGAGGAGGGGCTGCCGGCGGAGGCGAGGCGGATCTGCCGCCCCGCCCTCCTCTCCCCCGAGCACCACAACGGCCTTGGCCTCGCTGTAAGGGCATATTTATCCCCAAGATGTTTTGGTGATTGATGACAATGCTTGTGTGGACTAATCGCGTGCGTTAAGTGTTGGAAATATGCCCTAGAGGCAATAATAAAAGCATTATTATTATATTTCCTTGTTCATGATAATTGTCTTTATTCATGCTATAATTGTGTTATCCGGAAATCGTAATACATGTGTGAATAACAGACACCAACATGTCCCTAGTGAGCCTCTAGTTGACTAGCTCGTTGATCAACAGATAGTCATGGTTTCCTGACTATGGACACTGGATGTCATTGATAACGAGATCACATCATTGGGAGAATGATGTGATGGACAAGACCCAATCCTAAACATAGCACAAGATCGTATAGTTCGTTTGCTAGAGTTTTCTAATGTCAAGTATCTATTCCTTTGACCATGAGATCATGTGACTCCCGGATACCGTAGGAGTGCTTTGGGTATGCCAAACGTCACAACGTAACTGGGTGACTATAAAGGTAGACTACGGGTATCTCCGAAAGTGTCTGTTGGGTGACATGGATCAAGACTGGGATTTGTCACTCCGTATGACGGAGAGGTATCACTGGGCCCACTCGGTAATGCATCATCATAATGAGCTCAGAGTGACCAAGTGTCTGGTCACGGGATCATGCATTACGGTACGAGTAAAGTGACTTGCCGGTAACAAGATTGAACGAGGTATTGGGATACCGACGATCGAATCTCGGGCAAGTAACATATCGATAGACAAAGGGAATAGCGTAAGGGATTGATTAAATCCTCGACATCGTGGTTCATCCGATGAGATCATCGTGGAGCATGTGGGAGCCAACATGGGTATCCAGATCCCGCTGTTGGTTATTGACCGGAGAGTCGTCTCGGTCATGTCTGCTTGTCTCCCGAACCCGTAGGGTCTACACACTTAAGGTTCGGTGCCGCTAGGGTTATGAAGATATGTATATGCAGAAACCCGAATGTTGTTCGGAGTCCCGGATGAGATCCCGGACGTCACGAGGAGTTCCGGAATGGTCCGGAGGTAAAGAATTATATATAGGAAGTGCTATTTCGGGCATCGGGACAAGTTTCGGGGTTATCGGTATTGTACCGGGACCACCGGAAGGGTCCCGGGGGTCCACCGGGTGGGGCCACCTGTCCCGGGGGGCCACATGGGCTGTAGGGGGTGCGCCTTGGCCTAGATGGGCCAAGGGCACCAGCCCCTATAGGCCCATGCGCCTAGGGTTTCCACCATGGAAGAGTCCATGTGGTGGAAGGCACCCCTAGGTGCCTTGGGGGGGAGGGAAACCTCCCCTTGGCCGCCGCCCCCCCTAGTAGATGCCATCTACTAGGGCCGGCGCCCCCCTGTCACCCCTATATATAGTGGGGGGAGAGGAGGGATTTGATACCAGCCCCTGGCGCCTCCATCCCCCCCGTTACGTCTCTCCCTCGTAGTCTCGGCGAAGCCCTGCTGCTGTGACGCCCTGCATCCACCACCACGCCGTCGTGCTGCTGGATCTTCATCAACCTCTCCTTCCCCCTTGCTGGATCAAGAAGGAGGAGACGTCTCCCGTCCCGTACGTGTGTTGAACGCGGAGGTGCCATCCGTTCGGCGCTGGTCATCGGTGATTTGGATCACGTCGAGTACGACTACATCATCACCATTCTTTTGAACGCTTCCGTGCGCGATCTACAAAGGTATGTAGATGCATCCAATCAGTCGTTGCTAGATGAACTCCTAGATGATCTTGGTGAAACGAGTAGGAAATTTTTTGTTTTCTGCAACGTTCCCCAACAGTGGCATCATGAGCTAGGTCTATGCGTAGTTCTTCTTGCGCGAGTAGAACACAATTTGTTGTGGGCGTAGATTTGTCAACTTTCTTGCCGTTACTAGTCCTTTCTTGCTTCAGCGGTATTGTGGGATGAAGCGGCCCGGACCAACCTTACACGTACGCTTACGTGAGACCGGTTCCACCGACTAACATGCACTAGTTGCATAAGGTGGCTGGCGGGTGTCTGTCTCTCCTACTTTAGTTGGAGCGGAATCGATGAACAGGGTCCTTATGAAGGGTAAATAGAAGTTGACAAATCACGTTGTGGCTTTAACGTAGGTAAGAAAACGTTCTTGCTAGAACCCTAATTCAGCCACGTAAAACTTGCAACAACAATTAGAGGACGTCTAACTTGTTTTTGCAGCAAGTGGTTTGTGATATGATATGGCCAAAGTTGTGATGAATGATGAATGATCTATATGTGATGTATGAGATGTTCATGCTATTGTAATAGGATTCACGACTTGCATGTCGATGAGTATGACAACCGGCAGGAGCCATAGGAGTTGTCTTTATTCTTTTATATGACCTGCGTGTCATCAAAAAACGCCATGTAAATTACTTTACTTTATTGCTAAACGCGTTAGCCATAGTAGTAGAAGTAATAGTTGGCGAGCAACTTCATGGAGACACGATGATGGAGATCATGGTGTCAAGCCGGTGACAAGATTATCATGGAGCCCCAAGATGGAGATCAAAGGAGCTATGTGATAATGGCCATATCATGTCACGCTTATTATTTGATTGCATGTGATGTTTATCATGTTTTGCATCTTGTTTACTTAGAACGACGGTAGTAAATAAGATGATCCCTCACAATAATTTCAAGAAGTGTTCCCCCTAACTGTGCACCGTTGCGACAGTTCGCTGTTTCAAAACACCACGTGATGATCGGGTGTTTTATTCAGACGTTCACATACAACGGGTGTAAGACAGATTTACACATGCAAACACTTAGGTTGACTTGACGAGCCTAGCATGTACAGACATGGCCTCGGAACACAGAAGACTGAAAGGTCGAGCATGAGTCGTATAGTAGATACGATCAACATGAAGATGTTCACCGACGTTGACTAGTCCGTCTCACGTGATGATCGGACACGGTCTAGTTAACTCGGATCATGTAATACTTAGATGACTGGAGGGATGTCTAATCTAAGTGGGAGTTCATTAATAATTTGATTAGTTGAACTTAATTATCATGAACTTAGTCTAAAATCTTTGCAATATGTCTTGTAGATCAAATTGCCAACGTAGTCCTCAACTTCAACGCGTTCCTAGAGAAAACTAAGCTGAAAGACGATGGCAGCAACTATACGGACTGGGTCTGGAACCTGAGGATCATCCTCATAGCTGCCAAGAAAGATTATGTCCTACAAGCACCACTTGGTGACGCACCCGTTCTCCCTGCAGAACAAGACGTTATGAACGCTTGGCAGGCATGTTCCGATGACTACTCCCTCGTTCAGTGCGGCATGCTTTACAGCCTAGAGCCGGGGCTCCAAAAGCGTTTTGAGAGACATGGAGCATATGAGATGTTCGAAGAGCTGAAAATGGTTTTCCAAGCTCATGCCCGGGTCGAGAGATATGAAGTCTCCGACAAATTCTTCAGCTGTAAGATGGAGGAAAACAGTTCTGTCAGTGAGCACATACTCACTATGTCTGGGTTGCATAACCGCTTGACTCAGCTGGGAGTTAATCTCCCGGATGATGCGGTCATTGACAGAATCCTTCAGTCGCTTCCACCAAGCTACAAGAGCTTTGTGATGAACTTCAATATGCAGGGGATGGAAAAGACCATTCCTGAAGTATTTGCTATGCTGAAATCAGCAGAGGTAGAAGTCAGGAAGGAACATCAAGTGTTGATGGTCAATAAAACCACTAAGTTCAAGAAAGGCAAGGGTAAAAAGAACTTCAAGAAGGACGGCAAGGAGGTTGCCGCGCCCGGCAAGCAAGCTGCCGGGAAGAAGCCAAAGAATGGACCCAAGCCCGAGACTGAGTGCTTTTATTGCAAGGGAAGCGGTCACTGGAAGCGGAACTGCCCTAAGTACTTAGCGGATAAGAAGGCCGGCAAAACAAAAGGTATATGTGATATACATGTAATTGATGTGTACCTTACTAGTGCCCGTAGTAGCTCCTGGGTATTTGATACCGGTGCAGTTGCTCACATTTGTAACTCAAAGCAGGGGCTGCAGAATAAGCGGAAACTGGCAAAGGACGAGGTGACGATGCGCGTCGGGAATGGTTCCAAGGTCAATGTGATCTCCGTCGGCACGCTACCTCTGCATCTCCCTTCGGGATTAGTTTTAAACCTTAATAATTGTTATTTAGTGCCAGCTTTGAGCATGAACATTGTATCGAGATCTCGTTTAATTCGAGATGGCTACTCTTTTAAATCTGAGAATAATGGTTGTTCCATTTTTATGAGAGATATGTTTTATGGTCATGCTCCTATGGTGAATGGTTTATTCTTTATGAATCTCGAACGTGATGCTACACATGTTCATAATGTGAGTACCAAAAGAAGTAAGGTTGGTAATGATAGTCCCACATACTTGTGGCACTGCCGCCTTGGTCACATAGGTGTCAAACGCATGAAGAAGCTCCATGCTGATGGACTTTTAGAGTCTCTTGATTATGAATCATTTGACACGTGCGAACCATGCCTTATGGGTAAAATGACCAAGACTCCGTTCTCAGGAACAATGGAGCGAGCAACCGACTTATTGGAAATCATACATACTGATGTGTGCGGTCCAATGAGTGTTGAGGCTCGCGGTGGCTATCGTTATGTTCTCACCCTCACTGATGATTTAAGTAGGTATGGGTATATCTACTTAATGAAACACAAGTCTGAAACCTTTGAAAAGTTCAAGGAATTTCAGAGTGAGGTTGAAAATCAACGTGACAGGAAAATCAAGTTTCTACGATCAGATCGTGGAGGAGAATACTTGAGTCACGAGTTTGGGGCACACTTAAGAAAATGTGGAATAGTTTCACAACTCACGCCGCCTGGAACACCTCAGTGTAATGGTGTGTCCGAACGTCGTAATCGCACTCTGTTAGATATGGTGCGATCTATGATGTCTCTTACCGATTTACCGCTTTCCTTTTGGGGCTATGCTTTAGAGACTGCCGCATTCACTTTAAATAGGGCTCCGTCGAAATCCGTTGAGACGACACCGTATGAATTATGGTTTGGGAAGAAACCTAAGCTGTCGTTTCTAAAAGTTTGGGGATGCGATGCTTATGTCAAGAAACTTCAACCTGAAAAGCTCGAACCCAAGTCGGAAAAATGCGTCTTCATAGGATACCCAAAAGAAACTATTGGGTACACCTTCTACCTCAGATCCGAAGGCAAGATCTTTGTTGCCAAGAATGGGTCCTTTCTGGAGAAAGAGTTTCTCTCGAAAGAAGTAAGTGGGAGGAAAGTAGAGCTTGATGAAGTATTGCCTCTTGAACTGGAAAATGGCGCAACTCAAGAAAATGTTCCTGAGGTGCCTGCACCGACTAGAGAGGAAGTTAATGATGATGATCAAGATACTTCTGGTCAAGCTCCTACTGAAATTCGAAGGTCCACAAGGACACGTTCCGCACCAGAGTGGTACGGCAACCATGTCTTGGAAATCATGCTGTTAGACAACGGTGAACCTTCGAACTATGAAGAAGCGATGGCGGGCCCGGATTCCGACAAATGGCTAGAAGCCATGAAATCCGAGATAGGATCCATGTATGAAAACAAAGTATGGACTTTGACTGACTTGCCCGTTGAGCGGCGAGCCATAGAAAATAAATGGATCTTTAAGAGGAAGACAGACGCGGATGGTAATGTGACCATCTATAAAGCTCGGCTTGTCGCTAAGGGTTATCGACAAGTTCAAGGGGTTGACTACGATGAGACTTTCTCACCGGTAGCGAAGCTGAAGTCCGTCCGAATCATGTTAGCAATTGCCGCATTCTATGATTACGAAATATGGCAAATGGACGTCAAAACGACATTCCTTAATGGTTTCCTTAAGGAAGAATTGTATATGATACAGCCCGAAGGTTTTGTCGATCCTAAGAATGCTGACAAAGTGTGCAAGCTCCAACGCTCGATTTATGGGCTGGTGCAAGCATCTCGGAGTTGGAACATTCGCTTTGATGAGATGATCAAAGCGTTTGGGTTTACACAGACTTATGGAGAAGCCTGCGTTTACAAGAAAGTGAGTGGGAGCTCTGTAGCATTTCTCATATTATATGTAGATGACATACTTTTGATGGGAAATGATATAGAACTCTTGGACAGCATCAAGGCCTACTTGAATAAAAGTTTTTCAATGAAGGACCTTGGAGAAGCTGCTTATATATTAGGCATCAAAATCTATAGAGATAGATCGAGACGCCTCATAGGTCTTTCACAAAGCACATACCTTGATAAGATATTGAAGAAGTTCAATATGGATCAATCCAAGAAGGGGTTCTTACCTGTGTTACAAGGTATGAAATTGAGCTCAGCTCAATGTCCGACCATGGCAGAAGATATAGAAGAGATGAGCGTCATCCCCTATGCCTCAGCCATAGGTTCTATTATGTATGCCATGCTGTGTACCAGACCTGATGTTAACCTTGCCGTCAGTTTGGTAGGAAGGTACCAAAGTAATCCCGGCAAGGAACACTGGACAGCGGTCAAGAATATCCTGAAGTACCTGAAAAGGACTAAGGAAATGTTTCTCGTTTATGGAGGTGACGAAGAGCTCGTCGTAAAGGGTTACGTCGATGCTAGCTTCGACACAGATCTGGATGACTCTAAGTCACAAACCGGATACGTGTATATTTTGAATGGTGGGGGCAGTAAGCTGGTGCATTTGCAAGCAAAGCGTCGTGGCAGGATCTACATGTGAAGCGGAGTACATGGCAGCCTCGGAGGCAGCACATGAAGCAATATGGGTGAAGGAGTTCATCACCGACCTAGGAGTCATACCCAATGCGTCGGGGCCGATCAAGCTCTTCTGTGACAACACTGGAGCTATTGCACTTGCCAAGGAGCCCAGGTTTCACAAGAAGACAAGGCACATCAAGTGTCGCTTCAACTCCATTCGTGAAAATGTTCAAGATGGAGACATAGAGATTTGTAAAGTACATACGGACCTGAATGTAGCAGATCCGTTGACTAAACCTCTCCCTAGAGCAAAACATGATCAACACCAGAATTCCATGGGTGTTCGATTCATCACAATGTAACTAGATTATTGACTCTAGTGCAAGTGGGAGACTGTTGGAAATATGCCCTAGAGGCAATAATAAAAGCATTATTATTATATTTCCTCGTTCATGATAATTGTCTTTATTCATGCTATAATTGTGTTATCCGGAAATCGTAATACATGTGTGAATAACAGACACCAACATGTCCCTAGTGAGCCTCTAGTTGACTAGCTCGTTGATCAACAGATAGTCATGGTTTCCTGACTATGGACACTGGATGTCATTGATAACGAGATCACATCATTGGGAGAATGATGTGATGGACAAGACCCAATCCTAAACATAGCACAAGATCGTATAGTTCGTTTGCTAGAGTTTTCCAATGTCAAAGTATCTTTTCCTTAGACCATGAGATCGTGTAACTCCCGGATACCGTAGGAGTGCTTTGGGTATGCCAAACGTCACAACGTAACTGGGTGACTATAAAGGTAGACTACGGGCATCTCCGAAAGTGTCTGTTGGGTGACATGGATCAAGACTGGGATTTGTCACTCCGTATGACGGAGAGGTATCACTGGGCCCACTCGGTAATGCATCATCATAATGAGCTTAGAGTGACCAAGTGTCTGGTCACGGGATCATGCATTACGGTACGAGTAAAGTGACTTGCCGGTAACGAGATTGAACGAGGTATTGGGATACCGACGATCGAATCTCGGGCAAGTAACATATCGATAGACAAAGGGAATAGCGTACGGGATTGATTAAATCCTCGACATCGTGGTTCATCCGATGAGATCATCATGGAGCATGTGGGAGCCAACATGGGTATCCAGATCCCGCTGTTGGTTATTGACCGGAGAGTCGTCTCGGTCATGTCTGCTTGTCTCCCGAACCCGTAGGGTCTACACACTTAAGGTTCGGTGACGCTAGGGTTATGAAGATATGTATATGCAGAAACCAGAATGTTGTTCGGAGTCCCGGATGAGATCCCGGACGTCACGAGGAGTTCCGGAATGGTCCGGAGGTAAAGAATTATATATAGGAAGTGCTATTTCGGGCATCGGGACAAGTTTCGGGGTTATCGGTATTGTACCGGGACCACCGGAAGGGTCCCGGGGGTCCACCGGGTGGGGCCACCTGTCCCGGGGGGCCACATGGGCTGTAGGGGGTGCGCCTTGGCCTAGATGGGCCAAGGGCACCAGCCCCTATAGGCCCATGCGCCTAGGGTTTCCACCATGGAAGAGTCCATGTGGTGGAAGGCACCCCTAGGTGCCTTGGGGGGAGGGAAACCTCCCCTTGGCCGCCGCCCCCCTAGTAGATGCCATCTACTAGGGCCGGCGCCCCCCTGGCACCCCTATATATAGTGGGGGGAGAGGAGGGATTTCATACCAGCCCCTGGCGCCTCCATCCCCCCCGTTACGTCTCTCCCTCGTAGTCTCGGCGAAGCCCTGCTGCTGTGACGCCCTGCATCCACCACCACGCCGTCGTGCTGCTGGATCTTCATCAACCTCTCCTTCCCCCTTGCTGGATCAAGAAGGAGGAGACGTCTCCCGTCCCGTACGTGTGTTGAACGCGGAGGTGCCGCCCGTTCGGCGCTGGTCATCGGTGATTTGGATCACGTCGAGTACGACTACATCATCACCGTTCTTTTGAACGCTTCCGTGCGCGATCTACAAAGGTATGTAGATGCATCCAATCACTCATTGCTAGATGAACTCCTAGATGATCTTGGTGAAACGAGTAGGAAAATTTTTGTTTTCTGCAACGTTCCCCAACATTAAGTTCTTTCAGAGATTCATCCTTTGGCACGAGGTGATTTTCTCCCCTCGGTGTTTTATTCAAGACGGTGTAGCTCCTTCGTTTCGTTGTTGGTGTACTAGTCTCGTAGGAGTCACCGTACTATCAAGAGGGGATCCGCTTTGGTAAGAGTTGGGTGGAATCAACATGTACACATCCATATCACACCCGTCGTTTTCTTTCTGCTTCATTGGAGCTGCCGTTTTCCCCTTAGTATGCTTTGCTGCCCCAGCGGTAGTACCGCGACTCACAGCGGTAGTACCGTCGAAGCTCCCCAGCGATAGTACCGCTCCAAGCGCTAGTACCGCTCCAAGCGCTAGTACCGCTCTCCGAGCGGTAGTACTGCTTGGGACCTTCGGCCGTAGTACCGCAGTGCCTCCGGGCTACTGCCGCCTCGATTCGAGAACGATGTTTTTTGTGTCGGGTTTTGCGGTACTATGGGCGGTAGTTGTGCCAGTAGTACCGCTCCAAGCGGTAGTACCGCTCCTACCCCCATGGTAGTACCGCCCTGGGGTCAGGCCCCTGTCAGCGCGGCAGTACCACTGGGTTGAGCGGTAGTACCGCCCGGAGCGGTAGTACCGCCCTTCCCTAGCGGTAGTACCGCTCTGAGCGGGGCTGCTCAGTGGGATAATGGTTGGATTGTTCCCCCCACTATATAAAGGGGTCTTCTTCCCCAAAGTTGACCCACCTCTTTCCCCCAAATCTCCATTGTTGCTCTAAGCTCCGTTTTCGCCTGATCTCTCTCCCTAGCCAATCAAACTTGTTGATTTGCTCGGGATTGGTTGAGAAGGCCCAGATCTACACTTCCACCAAGAGAAATTTGATTCCCCCCACTTATCCCTAGCGGATCTTGTTACTCTTGGGTGTTGAGCACCCTAGACGGTTGAGGTCACCTCGAAGCCATACTCCATTGTGGTGAAGCTTCGTGGTGTTGTTGGGAGCCTCCAAGTGTTGTGGAGATAGCCCCAATCTTGTTTGTAAAGGTCCGGTTGCCGCCTTCAAGGGCTCCAATAGTGGAATCACGACATCTCGCATTGTGTGAGGGAGTGAGGAGATTACCGTGGCCCTAGTGGCTTCTTGGGGAGCATTGTGCCTCCACACCACTCTAACCGAGACGTACTTCCCCTTAAAAGGAAGGAACTTCGGTAACACATCCTCGTCTCCACCGGCTCCACTCTTGGTTATCTTGTCCCTTTACTTTTGCAAGCTTACTTGAGTTATATCCATTGCTTGCTTGTGTGCTTATTGTCTTTGCATCATATAGGTTGTCCACGTAGTTGCACATCTAGACAACCTATTTCATTGCAAGGTTTAAATTGTTAAAGAAAATTCTAAAAATTGTTAGTTGCCTATTCACCCCCTCTAGTCAACCATATCGATCCTTTCAATTGGTATCAGAGCCTCGTCTCTTTATTAAGGACTTTGCCGTCCGAAGAGTATGGCTGACACCCACGACGGTGCAAAGGAGCACTCCGGTGTGAATCCCATCTCGTCCACGGCCGAAGGGGGAGCCTCGGTCTCACGTGAGGAATTCAATGTGGCTTTAGACACATTGAAAACCTCCATGATGGCCGAGGTTAAAAGCATGTTTTCTGAATTCCTAGACGGACTTAAACTATCTACCTCGCCGATGAAAGTGGGTGATCCCACTAACAAGGTGACGGATGCTACCTCTGACAAGGGGGAAGCTAACAGTGAAAAGAGTCCGTCTACTAGTGGTAGAAATGGCACCGGCATCTTTGCCAATGTGGAACCCCTAGTGTATAGAGGACCGATCCCCTCTACTCATTTGAATCATGCCGGTCCTCCTCCTAAATATGTGAAAAATGAAGATTTTGACTCTTGGGTTTATCGCTTCAAGCGTCACTTAAAACATGTGAACACTAACCTTTGGAGAATTATTGAAGAAGGTTTCTATCCTCATGATCCAAGTAACTTCACCCCTCGAGAAGAAGTGGACAATCAATTCAATGAGAGTGCTCTCTTCATCATCCAAGATGCAATCCTTCCCGAAGATCTCCCTCATCTTCGACCTCATGTCATGGCTAAAGAAGCATGGAAATGTGTTGAGTCTCTCTATCGAGGAAGTGCTAGCATTCAACGCTCCAACTATGAAGTGGTGCAAGATGAAGCCGATGAGTTTGCAATGACAGAGGATGAAGAACCTCGTGAGCTCTTTCGAAGAGTGAACAAACTCGCGGTCGCACTCCGAGATCATGGGAGCAAGGACACGGATGACAACTGGATCAAGCGCAAGTTCCTCAAGGCTATGATGCCCTACAACAAGGCCATGTCCTCCATCATTCGCCAAAGACCGGACTTCCACTCCATGACCTCAGGTGAAGTGTTGGATGAGTTTGTTGCAATGAGCATCTTGGACAAGACCGCCGACAATGCGGTGCTCCGTTCTCAAAGGGCAAAGAAGCCCAATCTTGCCTTGAAGGCCAAGGTTAGTGTGGAAGAAGAAGAAGAAGAGGAAGATGAGGAGAGCAACCCCGAGGACACGAAGTATGATTATCATGAGCACATGGCTCTTGCCTCAAGAAAATTTGGAGTAAGAAGAATACAAGACCCAACTTCAACAAGAACAACTCAAGTGGCCTCAAGGGCAAGCAACGAGTTAGAACTTGTTTCAACTGTGGCAATGTTAGCCATTTCGTTGCGGATTGTCCTTACGAGAAGCGGGAAGACAATGGTGGCAAGTTCATCCGAGCAGGGGCTCTTCCATTCTGGGCCTGGCCCAACAATGCGCTGCACTTATGTATGGCCCAGGCCCGGGGGCTCCTGTCGGTGTACAAAAGTAGGGGCTCTTCTTTTGACCCATTTACTTATGCACGGGCAGTCAAAGCCTCCCGCCATGACCACACATAACAGGGCAGGAAAGGGAAGCCGGAGAGAAGCCGAAGCCACAAGGCAAATAAAGCAACGACAAGGACCAAAGCCACAAAGATCAGATGAACGGAGCAGGTTTCCCCGACAAGGATCCTTGCCGTGGCAGCCCCAGCAGCCCCAGTAAGACCCTTGCCGGGGCAGCTCACCCGTACCAGCTGAGCGAGCCACCCTTGAGCCCATCAAACGCCAAAAAAACGCGTTGAGGCAGGGCTCGGGAGGCACCTCCGTGGTGGCACGCAGATCTTTGTGAAGACATAAGATGAACAAGATCAAATAAGGATGGGGAGGCAACCATCCTCACCGAAGAAACCCACAAGACCCCTGGCAAGATCATTGCCGGGGAAGCCAGCGCGCCACGGCAAGACCCTTGCCAGGCCACCCGGCAAGGCCCTCACTAAGTGCACCGACAGGGCCACTGCCAGGCCCGCGCCAGCCAAGTCTTCGCCGCCGTTCGCATGCAGCTGCCGATCCGACCAGCTGGGCAGGCACCTACGTGGAAACATGCAGTCCTTCGTGGAGGCTCCACCACCGCGCCACCTCAGCTGCCTGCCTGCCTACATGGCATCGCATGCACCGCTGGCCGGGGCGCGTGTCGAAACGAGGAGGAGCAGCGACGGACGAGACGGGCTTCGCTCCCGCCCCTGATAAAGTCGAGGGACATCTAAGCTGCGCATTGAATGTGCTTTGTCCTGTAATACTAGCGATAATCTCGCAACGCTGTAGCACTTTCCACCTCCTGTGTGCCACTGTGGCAACCCCTTTCGCCTATAAAAGGAGGCCCATGGCGCATGGGAGAAGGATTCGGCTCTTTCAAACCTCGCAGCACCTAGAGCTAGTTCGAGAGCTCAAGAACACTAATACATCCACCAAAGCAGGATCGTAGGGTTTTACTCATCTTTGCAGCCCGAACATGGGTAAATCCCCCTTGTGTTGTCTGCTAGTCCCGCTCTTCTCATGATCCCCACGCCCCGCAACCGTAGAAGGGATTCCAGTGATCCCATAGGTGTCATTTCCCACCTACAACTGTTGATCAAGATGAATTGCTATTGAATGATATGCCGACTAATGAAAACAATTGGACACTTCCTAAACCAACTCCTAAGCCAACTCCAAAGAAAAGGGGTGTTCTATTTCTCAGTCCAGAAGATATGCAAGAGGCAAATAAATCTATGAAATAAAAGGGTATTAAAGCTGAAGATGTTAAGAATTTACCTCCTGTTGAAGAAATACATGGCCTTAATATACCACCTGCTGAAGAAATATATGGTCTTGATAACCCGACACAGGTAGTAAAGGTAAATTCTCTCTATAGATATGATAAAGTTGAAATCCCGTCTACTAAGTTTGCTAGCCAATGCTTGGATGAGTTTGATGACTTTATGGCTAAACAAGAAAACTTCAATGCTTATGTTGGTAGACAATTGAAAAGTAATGCTTATATTATTGGACACTTGAGTGATTATATGTCTAGAGTTAAGAATGAACTTAAACTTATTAGTAAACATGCTTCTATGGTTACCACTCAAGTAGAACAAGTGCTTAAAGCAGAAAATGATTTGCTCAATGAATTAAATGATAAGAGAAATGATAATGCTATTAGAGTTATGACTAGAACGGATAAAATGACTCAGGAACCTTTGTATACTGAGGGCCACCCTAAGAGAATTGAGCAAGATTCTCAGAGAAATAATGTAGATGCACCTAGTCCTTCTAAGAAGAAGAAGAAGAAAAATGATAGGACTTTGCATGCTTCTAGTGAACCTGTTGTAGACACACCTGAGAATCCCAATGATATTTCTATTTCTGATGCCGAAACTCAATCTGGTGATGAACATGAACCTAGTGATAATGTTAATGATGATGTTCATGTTGATGCTCAACCTAGCAATAATAATGATGCAGAGATTGAACCTGCTATTGATCTTGATAACTCACAATCAAAGAATCAACGTTATGATAAGAGAGACTTTGTTGCTAGGAAGCACAGTAAAGAAAGAGAACCATGGGTTCAGAAACCCATGCCTTTTCCTCCTAAACCATCCAAGAAAAAGGATGATGAGGATTTTGAGCGCTTTGTCGAAATGATTAGACCTATCTTTTTGTGTATGCGTTTGACTGATATGCTTAAAATGAATCCTTATGCTAAGTACATGAAAGATATTGTTACAAATAAAAGAAAGATACCGGAAGCTGAAATTTCCACCATGCTTGCTAATTATACTTTTAAGGGTGGAATACCTAAGAAACTTGGAGATCCAGGAGTACCAACTATACCATGCTCCATTAAAAGAAACTATGTTAAAACTGCTTTATGTGATCTTGGAGCCGGTGTTAGTGTTATGCCTCTCTCTTTATATCGTAGACTTGATTTGAATAAGTTGACACCTACTAAAATATCTTTGCAAATGGCCAATAAATCAACTGCTATACGTGTCGGTATTTGTGAGGATGTGCCTGTTGTGGTTGCAAATGTTACTATTTTAACGAGCTTTGTCATTCTTGATATTCCCGAGGATGATAATATGTCGATTATCCTTGGTAGAACCTTTTTGAATACTGCAGGGGCTGTTATTGATTGCAACAAAGGCAATGCCACTTTTCATGTTAATGGTAATGAGCACATGGTACACTTTCCGAGGAAACAACCTCAAGTTCACAGTATCAATTCTATTGGAAAAATTCCATCGATTATTATTGGAGGTTTTGAATTTCCTCTTCCTACTGTCAAGAAGAAATATGATAGTCTTATTATTGGGGATGTACATATCCCCGTTGAGGTAACCTAGTGCTATTCGAAATTTCTCCGGTTTCATGCGATTCGGAATGAGTTTGTTAACAAGACTTGATCAACCTTGTTAGTGGATTCCTTTTGATGAGTATGAGATGGATGAAGTTAGAAAGCAAAACTCTCTGTATCCTCCTTTTACTTTCTGTTATTTAGATTAAATAAAGCAAAAATAGTATTTTTCTGTCTGTTTTCTGATTTATCCTTGTAATAAAAAAATACCCCGAAAATAAAAGTTCTCCTAATGCCCTGAAAATGAAATATGATTTTTTCTAGAATATTTGAGAATATTTGGCACTGAGAACACAACAGGGGGAGCAAGCACCTAGCCACGAGGGTCCAGGGTGCACCCACCCCCCTAGGGCGCGCCCCTGCCTCGTGGGCCTATGGTGGCCCCCTCCACTTATTCCTGCACCCACACACTTCTTCTTCCTCCCAAAAAATTATCATCCAACTCAAGCACGAGTTCTAGCTCATTTTGCTGCCGTTTTTGATCTCCTTGCTCAAAGCTCCACTCACAAAACTGCTTTGGGGGATTGTTCTTTGGTATGTGACTCCTTCGGTGGTCCAATTAGTTTTTGTTCTAGTGCTTTATTCATTGCGAATTTTTGCTGCTAAGGTGACCCTGTTCTTGAGCTTGCATGTCAAATTTATTTGGTCCCAAGTAGTTCTAATGCATGATATAGTCTCTTGGCACTTGTGGGAGTAGTTGCTATCAATTTTGTTGAGTTTGGTTCACTTTTATTTTGAGTTACTAAAAATTTCAGAAATTTTCAGAAAATGATGAAGAGATTTTTGAGGGGCTCTTCGAGCCAAAGCTCGAAGGATAAACAAAATTAGTAGAATAAAAAGCCCAAATATAATCTCCCTCGCGTCGTGGAGGTTCGGCCGTGTGAATGGCCTTGTGATGAGCTCTTGAGAGCAGCTGGGATTCATGATGATTTTTATTCTTTGGCTGATAATGCAGGCCTCACCGACTTCCTCCACGACCAGCTCGATCAGTATCTCCTACTCACTAATACTTTCGTGCAAATTTTTTACTTTCATGCTAAGAAATCACCACCTTTAGTGGAGTTTCATTTATATGATGAGGTTAGGGAGATGTCACTATATGATTTCTGTGAGGTTTGCAAGATACCCTTCGAGGGCAACATAGAGGAACAACATCGTAGTGATGTGGATGGATTCATTGATATGATTACCGTAGGGGAAACGAGGAAGGTTTCCGATGCAAGAATTACTAGTATACACTTTCCTGTCATACGTTACTTTGCAATATTTGCTAGTAGATGCCTGATATTGTTATTTTGGGCCATGCTTTGTATTGTGATAACACTGTTAGTTTAGGCGCTATTATTGCTAAACGATTGAGTCTGAACCATACAAAGGGCCCCATCTTTGGAGGCATCTATGCTTCACGCCTTCCTAAACACTTTAGGATACCTATTAGGCATTATGAGAAAGAGGAAAAGTTGCTACCCCCTATTTTTCTAGATTATAAGAGTATGGTAGCACATGAATTTATTGTTAAAAATGATGAGATGATGCTTAAGAAAATTTGAGATTTAACATAATTCATAGTGAGACTATTATCTTGCCTGCACCCTCTTTGTTTGACTTATCTTCAGGCTCGTACGTCATCTTGTGGGAGGCCGTTCACGCATACCGGAGCCAGACACCAGCTCTAGAGCCTGAGCCGGAACCACCACTTGACCCTTATCGACATTCCTTTTACCAGTGGGATCCGGAGGAGATTGCCAGCCAGTGGTACCCAGATGACACTCCTCAGTACACAAGAGAGATGTAACGCCCGGATAATCATGCTACAGTAATCCCACGCTAATCATGCCATGACACCTTGGTTACTGTTGCTATCCTCACAATAATTCGGAACCGTTCGAAATTCAAACTCAAATTAATAATAACAATAAAAGGTTTCAAAAATTAAAACTAAAATGTTCGGTGGTTGTCAAATATTACAAAGTTAATTATGGTGCAACAAACCCATTTTTATAAAATACCTAAATGTTCTAAATTAAATAAAACAGAATAGGAAAAGAAATAAAAGAAAAAAAATACAAAAGCAAAAGACAAAACAAACTAAAAGGGAAAAAAAGGCCCCCTGGCCAACTGGGCCAGACGGCCCAGCTCACCGGCCAGGCCGGCCCACCTGGCCCAGCCGGCCTCCCCTTAACCCCCCACGCCGACCGGAACCCTAGCCGGTCCGCCACTCCACTCTCCCCACTCGCCCCCCCCACTCGCTCTCCCCCCTCCTCCCCGATCCAGATCGGATCGGGGGAACGAACCCCATCGCCCCCCTGCGCCCCACGCCGCCCGTAGCCGCCCCGTCGCCGGACCGTCCTCGTCCTCCTCCCCGCCGGCGCCGCTCCCCCTCTCCGTCCTCCTCCCCGACGCGCTCCATCGACCCCGACGCCGCCACGAACCGCCGTCGCCGAGCGCCATTCGCCGGAGCTCCTCCGTCGTCGGAACGCCGTCCCCGTCCTCCTCCTCGCCGGTCCTCCCCAACCTCCCCCGAGCCTGCTGCCCGTTCCCTACGCACCCCGGTGAGGACCCCTATCCTCCTTCTCCCCGTCCCTTCTCGTCGGCGCCTGCCTTGCTCCGGTGCCGCGCTCGTCGCGCCCCGGCCCCCCTGTGCACCGGCGCCTCTCGCTCGTCGGCGCTCGCTGTCGTCGCCCGCGACCAGCCGCACCTTTGCAACGACCCTTCACCGCCCCGCGCCTTTCCGCTCGTCGCCTTCGCCCCTCCCCGGTGCTTGGCCGCCACGGCCGCCGCCGTTCGCTCGCTCGGTCGGGCCTGGTCATGGCCATGGCCGCACGCCCGGTGACCCGCCCCGCCGTGGCCACGGCCTTGCCCCGCAGCGCCCAATCGAGCGCTGAGATGCGCCTGTAACCCGTCGCCCGCATGCCCGAACCCGATAGGCCCCTATGGGCCTATGACAGATGGGGCCCACGCCCCATAACGTTTTATAAAAAAAAGAATTAAAAATATAAATAATAAATAAAAATAAAAACGATTTAATAAAATTAATTATTAAATGATTAATTATCTAATGAATTAATTAAGTTAATTAATCCGGTTTAATTAATTTAATTAACTAGTTAGGTTAATTAAATAGTAATTAAATTAACTAATCTGTAATTAACCTAAACAGAGAATGACAGGTGGGTCCCACTGGACCCACATGTCAGGTTGACCAAGTCAACTCTGTTGACTGCTGATGTCAGCATGACATCATGCTGACGTCATAAATCCATTTTGTCGAATTAATTAAATAATTAATTAAATTCCAGAAATTAATAAAATCTTTAGAAAATCATATCTTTTAATCCGTAACTCGGATTAAAATATTTTCAACATGAAAGTTGCTCAGAACGACGAGACGATCCCGGATACGCAACCCGTTCGTCCGCCACACCCCCCTAACCTATCGAACTCGCAACTTTCCCCCTCCGGCTCCTCTGCCCGAAAACACGAAACACCGGGGATATTTTCCCGGATGTTTCCCCCCTTAACTGGTACCACCTCATACCATGCTAGGGCACGCCTAGCATCGTTACTTGTCTTGTCATGCATCGATATGCATCTGTTTACATGGTATTCATTGTTTCTTCCCCCTCTTCTCTCCGATAGACTACGAGACCGACGCTGCTGCTGACCAGTTCGACTACGGAGTTGACGACCCCTCTCTCTTGCCAGAGCAACCAGGCAAGCCCCCCCTTGATCACCAGATATCGCCCATTCTACTCTATACTGCTTGCATTAGAGTAGTGTATCATGTTACTGCTTTCCGTTATACCTATCCTGATGCATAGCCTGTCCTTGTTACTACTATTGATACCTTTACCTTCAATCCTATATGCTTAGTATAGGATGCTAGTATATTCATCTGTGGCCCTACATTCTTGTCCGTCAGCCGTGCTATACTATCGGGCCGTGATCACTCGGGAGGTGATCACGGGTATATACTATATACTTTATACATGATACATGTGGAGACTAAAGCCGGGTCGGCTGGTGGAGCACCCGCGAGTGGATCTTTGTGGAGGAGCGACAGGGCAGGTTGAGACCGCCTAGGAGAGAGGTGGGCCTGGCCCTGTTCGGCGTTCGTGGATACTTAACACGCTTAACGAGATCTTGGTATTTGATCTGAGTTGGCTACGAGCCTATACGCACTAACCATCTACGCGGGAGTAGTTATGGGTATCCCGACGTCGTGGTATCAGCCGAAGCACTTCATGACGTCAGCGACTGAGCGACGCATGCCGGATTGGACTGGAATGCCACTAGTCTAGGTCTGCTTCCGGCCGCGTACGCAACGTGCAGGTGTGCTCAGGGCGATGGGCCGAGACCCCTGCGCGCTTAGGTTTAGACCGGCGTGCTGGCCTCTCCGTTGAGCCTAGGTGGGGCTGCGACGTGTTGATCTTCCGCGGCCGGGCATGACCCAGGAAAGTGTGTCCGACCAAATGGGATCAAGCGTGCTGGGTAAGTTGGTGCACCCCTGCAGGGAAGTTAATCTATTCGAATAGCCGTGATCTTCGGTAACAGGATGACTTGGAGTTGTACCTTGACCTTATGACAACTAGAACCGGATACTTAATAAAACACACCCTTCCAAGTTCCACAGACAACCCGGTGATCGCTTTTCCACAGGGCGACGAGGGGAGGATCGCCGGGTAGGGTTATGCTATGCGATGCTACTGGAGATGCTATTTGGAGATGCTACTTGGAGATGCTGCTTGGAGGACTTCAATCTACTCTCTTCTACATGCTGCAAGACGGAGGTTGCCAGAAGCGTAGTCTTCGATAGGACTAGCTATCCACCCTCTTATTCTGGCATTCTGCAGTTCAGTCCACTGATATGGCCTCCTTACACATATACCCATGCATATGTAGTGTAGTTCCTTGCTTGCGAGTACTTTGGATGAGTACTCACGGTTGCTTTTCTCCCTCTTTTCCCCTTTCCCTTCTACCTGGTTGTCGCAACCAGATGCTGGAGCCCTGGAGCCAGACGCCACCGTCGACGACGACCCCTACTACACGGGAGGTGCCTACTACTACATGCAGCCCGCTGACGACGTCCAGGAGTAGTTAGGAGGATCCCAGGCAGGAGGCCTGCGCCTCTTTCGATCTGTATCCCAGTTTGTGCTAGCCATCTTATGGCAACTTGTTTAACTTATGTCCGTACTCAGATATTGTTGCTTCCGCTGACTTGTCTATGATCGAGCACTTGTATTCGAGCCCTCGAGGCCCCTGGCTTGTATTATGATGCTTGTATGACTTATTTATGTTTTAGAGTTGTGTTGTGATATCTTCCCGTGAGTCCTTGATCTTGATCGTACACATATGCGTGCATGATTAGTGTATGATTGAATCGGGGGCGTCACAAGTTGGTATCAGAGCCAACTGCCTGTAGGAATCCCCCTTTCCAACTCCTTGGCCGAAGTTGCATCTAGTCATTGAAAAAGTTTTTACTAACATGGCTGTGCGGCCCATGGACCCACGTCGCCATTGGGTGGTATTAGGATCTTTTATTCCTCGTCTATACTCTGGGACTCTGATCTCTCTACTATTCGGGTTAAATGAATTTGCTAACTCTAAGATTAGGATCTCGTGATCGCATCCACCCGGAGAGCCCCTTATTACTAATGATCGTCTGCTGCACTAGAAGACCCTGAAGATACTCTCCGCTGTTAACCCGAGAACTTGTGTTCATCGCGTTTGCAATTCACCTTCCACCGCAAACCCTTATGGATAACTACTTGCATTTGTTATTCTTACATTCATCCCCAGTGGTCTTGTTATTACAAGATACCCTGAAAAACTCGTCGTTGTTTCGATAATCCCTTGAGCTTACTGCCTTGCTGTTCTTTGTCACTTGAATACCCCTTCAAATAAATCCTCGCACTTGTCGAGTATCCGATCATCCCCAGTTGTTCATGTGTTTCACAAAAGTCTTCAAAATAATATTCGATCTTCCGAAAATCCTCTGGAGCCTTTGGCTCTTGAAATTCTTGCTTGCTTGCATTATGGTTAATCCCATAAGTCTCGTAGTCTTAATGACATTCCTTGTCATTATCATTTTGAGTCTGTTGACTCAATATTCTGCGAATACACGCAATGATCATTGATCCTTATAAATTACCTTTCCGGCTGAGCTTCCATTCTTTTAACTGGAATTGGTTCTCAACCAATCCAATTGTCGTTGATTGTACCCTAAGGCTATTCAACTTATCCATCCCTAATCAGAGCATTGCTTCTGATCCCTTGATTTGGAAATCATAATTCCTTTGCATTTGACAATTGAGTTAGTCAGTTGTTTCTATAATCTGATCTCCTTGCATTCTTCTTCCTCTAGTTGAGTACCGATACTCGTATCAGATCCTTTGTGGACCATCAAGTCCTTTGTTGGATTGTTATCCGACAGTGTCCTTCACATTTGATCACTTTGTGAGTTCTTCCCCTGATACATAATGCCTTTGTTAAGTTGTATCCTCTGCTTGGCCAACCATGCTCTACTTTCGGGCTGGTGTTATTTACTCTTGAAACTTGTGGTATATGTTTCTAAGAAGCCCCTATGGGTTGAACATATGCCTTCTCTAAACCGTGTGGACCCGAAAGTTTTCACGAGTCATACTCTTCTGGTGCTTCACCAGATAAAATTTCAACACTGCAACTTCATCGAACGTGAGAAGTGAACGAAAGGTTATGCATTGGAGAAGTGGGAGTCGACCTTGAACTTGTGTTCATGCCCATGGACACGATGTAGATCTTATAATTAAAGCTTCTCTTAAATGAATTATTCCTTTGGTATAAGTTCATCTTATATCTAGGATCTGGCCTTCTGCAATCGTGGTTCCGACCATGATTGTTCTTCTTTGATCTCATTTCTTGGACAAGTTAAAACAATTGTATTCTATGGATCAATACACCAGTCCAACCTTTACTTTGATCTTGTGTCGAGTATTACCCCCCTGGTATCTCGAGATTATCATGGAACTGCATAACTTTTTATGAGTTCTTCAT
Source organism: Triticum dicoccoides (assembly GCF_002162155.2). Lineage (NCBI taxonomy): Eukaryota > Viridiplantae > Streptophyta > Magnoliopsida > Poales > Poaceae > Triticum > Triticum dicoccoides. The sequence continues at coordinate 297,172,124 of NC_041387.1, read as the reverse complement.
CAAGTGCTACCTTCCCACTGATTCCAATTTTTCGCGGGCTCTGAGTTATTGAACACTCAAAGACCCCGATAACTGAACCGAGTCCGCATTACGGTTCAACAACTCTTACTAATATTCTTTACTTACGAGTTTGTACCTGATCATGTCATTCCTAGCCTGATCGGCCATATCATTACCATGCTAAATTTTAACTGTGCTACCTGGTCCTTAATCCCGGAGCACAACTTTTGACAATGAGCTAAGCTTATGTCGATCTTCCTCGTCATATCAGTTCGCCTTGAACAACAATCTTGATTTCAAGTTTGTGTCGTACCTATGGTTCCAATAACCTCTTGCTTCATCATTCCTTTGACTTGGTGTGATTGCGGATCGATTACATCTTCGTGGAATCTCTCGACAAATGTGACATGATCACCGTCTACATTCGGATGCTCTTCCAGGAATTCAATTGAATTCATGATGGGTAATACCATCCTTGCCCCTCGATGATTCCTGTTCTCATCGACCACTTTATTGCCTTCCGTTCAACACAACTTGTTCGTGTTTTGTGTAAACCTTGAGATCCCTGCTACCCAGCAGTTGATCTTCCTTACCTCGGAAGTATTACCATCTCTTTTTGTCAAGAATGTGGTGAGAATTTCACCACCTCTTAAGAATTCTTGATAACATAATACTTCTTTCCATCTTCGTACATTCCTTGGTCCCCGTATTGTTTTCAACCGGAATACCGACAATTGAGCTATGACGTGTGAATTCAAAACTTCTAGCAACCCTATTGCTTTGAAGTGAATGGGCGATAGTTCATTCTAAGTCTTTCGATAATTAAATCACCATTCTAACATTGGCCGTGCAACCCAACCCATATTTCGGGTGCACCGTTCAACCAATGTTTAATTATGTATGTTTTCCTCGAGCATATCCCATTATATCATTTGATCTAACAAATGTCATCTTCTTGTTCACATTACCGTGGAAATCCATCCGTTTGGAATTCTCAATGAATTGTCGCTGAGCCCATCAGCCACCTTCTCATCCCCTCCTTGGTTTAATGATGAACTATTGCTTCAGAAACCCGCTCCCATAGTTCATTCCTCGAGAATCTTGCAATGTCATTTTGTCGGTATGTGTTGCACCTTTTCCTCTCGGACCCCCTGAGTTTGAGGTATCATGACACCAATTGGATATGAATCTCGGTCAGATATGATGGTTGGGACAACTTTCCGAGAGTTATGATGTTGATCCTTTGGTGTCCCAGTAACCTGATGTCATGCCTAGCACCACCCCCCCTGGCTGGAGGACCTATCATTATGGTTTATTTGCAAGGATAACCATTCTTCTTGGAGGAAATTGTAAGACCTATGTTATAAACTGTTCCTGATGGATCCATTGAGTATCTAAAAACCGGCCTTTGCTTGAAGACCATGTCAATGCTATCTCGAAGCATGTCTGTGATACTCTAATTTTTCAACAAGAACATTTGAAGCCCAATGCTAAATGTTTCTTGCTCAATTATCCAAACACCGTTGTATGGGTAATGTCATGAAATTTCTCTCCCCTACCTAAGGAGTTTTCTACATAATATCCTGTCATGGATATCTTGCTCTGCTTGTCCTTGGGAAGGATATACCCCTGATATACATGTTTAAGCACATTTTCCTTCCCGTTGTTTTGTTCAAACTTTCTTGTAAACTACTTAACCGAGCAGTGGTAATCCCCTGCTTAGGTAAACACCTCGGTGTACCTTCCTGTCTGGTGTAACCCTATTTCTACTGTTGATGACTTCCGGTAACCGCCGATGGACGAGAACTTTGCCTATTGGTCCGCCTCGTTCAACGAGTAGGAAGGTGGTTCTCTTCGTCCCTCGCCCTTGGTACCAATGTTGTTGCCGACATAACTGACATGGTACTCTCTGACATGCCTTGCTATCATGACCGTGAAAGATGTCACTGCTCCTATTAAAATAATAATAATAATAATAAAAAAACCACATGGTGGGCCCATAACCCACAGTTCCACAGGATCGAAACCTGACTGTCCTGTACACCCCCTATTCCCAAAGTTATTCCTCGCGCGTGGACTCTTATGTAATTCACGAGCCACTGTCCTAGTGATCTATTCTGGTATCAGACGCAATACTTACTCTCGCTACTTTGAACCCCTTTCTCACTCTGGTTCAGGCTTCGAGCAACTATCTATCCGCTTGGAGCCTCTTATGGTACCTTCGTACCTTACTCTCGAGGTATTTCATATGTTCAACTCGTGAGATAATCTTATACTAATTCATGGGTTAACCCCAGATTGTTTCCCTCAAAAGCATTATGTCGTAGTGAGCTACCCCTTATCCTTTAGTAAGTACGATGGAGTTCCCGAAGAAATGATGTCAAGTTTATCATGATGCATCGGAATAAAGAATTGAAGACATCAACGTAATGGATTGATCTCTTCGAGTAGAGCAAGCTAGGATGAGAAGACCCGCTAGATTCGTTACCAAACCTTCCCCCCTTTCACTACCTCTTAAATCTCGAGACGAGATTTTTTGTAGTGGAGGAGATTTGTAACGCCCGGATAATCATGCTACAGTAATCCCACGCTAATCATGCCATGACACCTCGGTTACTGTTGCTATCCTCACAATAATTCGGAACCGTTCGAAATTCAAATTCAAATTAATAATAACAATAAAAGTTTTCAAAAATTAAAACTAAAATGTTCGGTGGTTATCAAATATTACAAAGTTAATTATGGTGCAACAAACCCATTTTTATAAAATACCTAAATGTTCTAAATTAAATAAAATAGAATAGGAAAAGAAATAAAAGAAAAAAAATACAAAAGCAAAAGACAAAACAAAACTAAAAGGAAAAAAAAGGCCCCCTGGCCAACTGGGCCAGACGGCCCAGCTCACCGGCCAGGCCGGCCCACCTGGCCCAGCCGGCCTCCCCTTAACCCCCCACCCCGACCGGAACCCTAGCCGGTCCGCCACTCCACTCTCCCCACTCGCCCCCCACTCGCTCTCCCCCTCCTCCCCGATCCAGATCGGATCGGGGGAACGAACCCCATCGCCCCCCTGCGCCCCACGCCGCCCGTAGCCGCCCCGTTGCCGGACCGTCCTCGTCCTCCTCC